>NW_007228792.1:106373-184258 GCF_000164805.1 Carlito syrichta | reverse complement strand
GCGGCCACTGCACTCCAGTCTGGGCGACAGAGTGAGACTCCAACTCCCAAAAAAAAAAAACCAAAAAACTCTAAGTACCATTATTTAAACTCAATAAAACATTGAATAGCCTTACTTCTAAAGTAATAGAATTAATGATTTCTGAATAATTAGAGGGCCAATGATTAACAAATTTTAAAAAAGAATATGCCATAGTAATATTTCATGATCATCTAAAAACTTCCATCAATTATTCTGACAGAAAGTAGTTCTTATTCGTATACTTATATGTAAACATATATATGTATGTATTTTCCAGGAATGCCAAAAAATGTATACACATTTTAAGAGATGTTATCTACATATTACTTACATATCACTGTAATCAGAAGTCTCTGGAAGCTGATGGTAACCACATTGAACACCTCTTGTAATTGCAGAAGTCAAACGTGACATGTATTCACCTTTAGTTATCGGTATATATTGAGTATTACAATTTTAATACTGTTTTTTCCTTTCTTAAAATGTGTATACGTCTTTTTGGCATTATATATATATATATGGAATTTAGATTTTACACAGCATTCAATCATTCTGTGCCCTTGTTCTAATAGGCTTCTTGTTTGTTTTGTTTTGCTTACTTTTCTTCCTGTAGAATGCTTTGAGCTTTGTAAAGCTCTGTGTAAATATCAAACATTAAACACTAATTACAAGCTTATAAACTTAGTTTCTGTTGAAAGAGTGATAGTAACTCTGTGCTGTCAACTCAGGGCTTGACAACAAAATGCCTCCGTGAAATAAGCAGCCTTTCTGAAGAAAAGCAGCTCTTAGTGCCAAGAAGTTAACGCCAACTGCCATCTCAGCTTCCACGAGGGCTCAGACAAGTTGCATAATAAGAACAGATAAATGGAATCTGAAAACCTGAACTCAGAGAAATGTATTTCTGAGAGTTGAAAGCAGAATGAGCAGTGGAGCCCTGTAACTTAATCCCAGGCAGAGATGAACACAGGAGCTGCAGAGACAGAAATCACTACTGTGGCTTCCTACCCTTATGCTGCCTCATGCTGTTGCACCTGGACTGCCCTGACTTCGTTCACCACCTGCCTCCTGACTAGGTCTGCCCTTTTCAATGCTCCTTCCATCCTTTTAACCACTGTCAGAGAAATAAAACAATCCTGCCAACAAAAGATCACTCCATATCAATACAGGCAAGACTGAGAACACAACGCATTAGTGAGCAGGCATTACAATGTCTCTTTTTCCTTTTCTTTCCTTTTCCTTGCGTTTTTTGATTTTTGAGTTAGAGTCTCACTCTGTCACCCAGGTTGGAGTGCAGTGGCATCATCCTGGCTCACTGCAGCCTCGATCTCCTGGGCTCAAGCAATCCTCCCGCCTCAGTCTCCCGAGTTGCCGGGCTGCAGGCTTGCACTACCATGCCTGGCTAATTTTTCTTTTTGTAAAGATGAGGTCTCACTATCGTGCCCAAGCTGGTCTTAAATTCCTGGGCTCAAGTGATCCTCCCACATCAGCCTCCCAGACATGAGCCACCACTCATTACAAATTTACAAGCATGAAATGTGGACAGAGTCTGGGCAGAATTTCACGTAAGTTTATACTGAAAAGTAGAAGAGCAAGCAATTAAAATGTCCTTTCCTGAAAGTACCTCCTGTATAACTATAAGGATCTTCTAAATTAATCTTGGAAGGTTTTTTTATTTTGTTTTTTTACAATTCTAAGTGTCAGAAGGTCCATGAACTTCCACTGTAAAATCAGAAGTCTGAGCTTATATAAAAATAGGGCTTATTATGTTTTTAAGGAGACAACCTAAAGAGGAGAGGATGGCAAAAGACAGCTGCCTCCACCTCCTTATTAAATGGAGAAGCTGATTAGCTTACCTTACAATCTGAAAGTTAATCTTATAACACATAGGGGAAAATCTTAATTCATGTCAAGCATGCCCTTAGATGATTCACTATTTAGAGTCTCTCATCAAATGCAATTTTAGGGCTTTGTTCATAACATAAAACATAATCTTGCCTTTCTTTTTGACTGATAAAATGAGAATTGTCTTTTTTTTTTTTGAGACAGGATCTCATTCTGTCACCCAGGCTGGAGTACAGTAGTACAATTATGGCTCACCGTGACCACTACCTCCTGTGCCCAAGTGATCCTTTGGCCTCAGCCTTGTGAGTAGCTGGAACTATAGGTGTGTGCCACCACACCCTACTAACTTGTGTGTTTTCTGTAAAGATGAGGTGTCACTATGTTGCCTGGGTTAGTCTTGAGCTCCTGGGTTCAAGCAATCCTCCCTCCTCAGCCTTCCAAAGTGCTGGGATTACAGACATAATCCATTGCACTCAACCAAGAATTATCTTTTTTCTTCCTCAAGATTTCACTGAAATGGCCAAAGAAATGAACTTTCTATCAGGCTACCTTAAAGAGTGGGCCACCTGACTTCAATGTCAAATCCTGGCTTCAGAGAGGCTCCCAGAAGTCCTGACTGCTTGCTGCATTCTGCACTTTTCTGGGCTGTGAGGACTGGGGGCAGGTCCAGGCTCATCAGCCATGAGCAGTTTAGGAAGATGTTTCTACCCCCACCTCCTCCTTCCACTACCAGATCCTCCCCACTGGCCGCCACCAGCAAGCCCTCCTCCACTCCTGTCAGTTTCCATTCCCCACTCCTATTAAGGCTAAGAGGAGGTTTGGGGTTTGAAATGAAACACTTTTAAGAACAATTCTTAATAAAGCAACTGATTCTTAGAGAAAGTGCTAATAACACAGTCAATTTAACCCTGGCATTGGTAGCCATTTTTTTTTTTTCAAATCCCCATTTAGTAGGCAACAAAGCTCTGCTGCCAGCCCTGAGGCCACGGGAGAAAGCAGCTCCCAAATACTGAAGGTTTAGAATGAGGCTTCAAAGCCATGCCCCCCACGCTTTGTCCGCCTTGTCCTCAATGCCAAACAAATGAAATATCCCTTTGCTCTGTTCTGTTGATGGCTGCATTTTAAAAATCTGATTTTTCCCAATCCGGACAGCATTATCCTTTCCGATTCAGGGCAGACCCCTGACGACTGGACTTGTGACAAGCAGATTACAAAGCTGGTTTATCCAGGCATTGTGTCTCTGCGGCTCTTTCTGAAGCCAAAGCCTCTGCGGCAGCAGGGAGCACTAATTGCTCATTTGCGGCAGTGACCTTTTCAACTGGACAGCGCCTGGGATCTGGTTCCACGTTGATGTCTCTCTTCTTTAATTACAGTGTGCTGGCAGGGAAGGAAGCACCCAGTGGCACTGAGTACAGTAGTATGTAGTGTCTGGACCTGGCTCACTCTGCTTCTCAAAGCAGGAACTGAGGAGCAGAGGTATCTGTTCTATTCACTTTGTTTTTACACTTGGATTCTGACCGGAATTTAAGCCACCGGGATCAGGAGTGCATTCAGATATAGTAATGGCAAAACATTTATCTGGGAGTCATTTATTTTTTAAAGAAAGCAGAACAGGTTTCCATCAGGCAGCTAGTGAAAGAGACTCAGAGAGAGCTGTCTTGATATTTAATCTGCAAACTTTATAGTTTTGGTTGAGGTCAATATCCTATTTGATAGCATCCCAGCTAACAATCTATGTTCATTTGCCCACTGTCTATTGTGCATACAAACCCACTGTAATATTAATCTGATGCAGATAAGATGGTACCTATAATGTCAACAAAGTTTTCCAGAAAGATTAGTGGATTGTTGGCACTTCATAAAGGACTTTGCAAGACCAGAATGAGCTTGACACAGGTAAAGAGAGAAAAATCTGAGTGATATATTAGCTGAATTGATCATAGAATCCCATGACACTGTCTGCAGATTAGAAAGATGGGACAAAGTAAGACGGCAGCAGAACAAGGCAGAGAAGGAGCAGCAGAGTGAAAACGGCTACATGTATTATTTGTCTTCATTCAGATATTCCAGTTCATCTATCTGGTACCAAGAGCTGCCATCCACAGATACACTGAGAGTGTGGCGGAGTAGAGAAGAGGGGAGGTGCCATACATGCTCATCATCCAACCAAATCCTGAGGGGAAATTCATTGAACATTTATTGATGAAAAATGGAAATATACCAAAGAGAGAAATAGGACAAAAGAGAATTCTAGGGGAGGAACAAAGTAATATTGGTAATGACAAGGCTTCTACAATAGGGCAATTGTATCTAGGCTACATTTCTCTGGAGGGGTAGACATCGATTTTCTTTTTATTTTTGTATTTCACCAACAGCTAGATGCTAAAACCTGAAGTATCAGATAAATTGTCCCTGCCTCCCACCGTAGTCCATGTATGTTATCCTTTATCAATCCCAGTCTCTCAAAAGATACAGAAAACACATTATTCTGTGAACATACGGACATTGTGGGGTTCAAATACAGATATTTCAGATTTGTTGAGAAATTTGTTAAGATTGCTGAAGGGGTTGCAGTCAATCCTCTGCCATCATTTTAAAGAGCTACCAAGAGAAAACAATAGGCTCGGTGGATCAGCCTGTAATCCCACACCTTTGGGAGGCTGAGGTGAGTGGATTGCCTGAGTCCATGGGTTCGAGACCCGCCTGGGCAATTTGGCGAAACCTCATCTCTACAATAAAATCAAAAAAATGAGCCTTGCGTGGTAGCACACGCCTGTAGTTCCAGCTACTTGGAAGGCTGAGGTGGAAGGATCGCCGGAGCCCAGCAGGTCGAGGCTGTGGTGGCCGGGAGCAGCCACTGCACTCCAGTCTGGGTGACAGAGTGAGACTCCAACTCAAAAAAAAAAAACAAAACAAAAACAACAAAAAAAAGAAATTTAAAGACAAATTTTACTTTAAAAAGGAATAACTCTATTTTGAAAATGACAAGCAGTGATATTACATAAGATTGCAATTCTACCTCCATAGCTAGGCGAAGGATGCATGTGTGTCAGAGGAAGGAAGGAGAAGAAAGGCCCTTCCCATGTTTAGGCCACAAGTCAGGAGCCTGGGTCTGGCTCTCCGATGTCCCAGCAACTGTTGTGTGATTGTTCTAGTTTTCTCTTTCTTCTTTGAGAATAACATTTGCGTGCCAACTACTACATTCATCGCAATATTAACTCTGTGCTGGTAAGTACTTAAGCAAAAATCCTCAGAGAATTAAATAAAGGGTATTATTTTAAATCCCTGTTGGGCACTTCATGCTGATATCAACTAGCCAGAACTCGGTGATAGAATGAGGTTCTCAATAGACTTTTTGCTAAGAAAAGAAAAGCGATTTTCCCTGTGATGTTCTATGAATAAGCCAGTCAAATCCATCCTTAGAGACAAATCAGATGCTACCATGATGCCTAGTAACATGATGATAACATTTTAAGGAAAATAGTGAAATTTCCTTATTTTCTTAGACATGTCACTGAAATGTGTTCTTGAATTGCTCAGCTAAACGTTAATTCCATTGTCTTCGTTTAAAAAGGCATATTCTAAGACCCATTCTTAGTCTGAAACCCCCCACTGATTTCAGAGGGAGATTTTCCTGAGTAAAGATGACAGGGTACAATTCCATGTAGGCTGAGTGACTGTCTGTCATTTTTATTACTTGGGGCTGAAAATGTTTTCCAGCAGTACAAACCCCAAGAGAACACATGGTGCCTAAATTATCCATCTGTAATGCTGTTTGGATCCTTGTCCATCTGACTCCACTAGGGAACAGGGTTACTCACCTGCTATTGACCACATAAGCAAAATTTCTGTGCCTTATATTACTGACCAAGAAATGCATTTTCCAGCTGGGAAAATACAAATGCGTATGTTATATTCATAAGTAGAAGAAACACTGGAGTCCAGGTAGAATGAATTGATCTTTACAAGGGCATAGCATAGCATGTATCTGTAAAACAAAAACTAAACTGAGAAACAATCATTGTGTAGTGAATTCCAAGATCTTTTCTATGTCAATCTCAATTATTGGTTGCGGGATGGTGAGTTATTTAAAAGAGGAGGTGAGAAAATAGGAGTGGAGTGGTGAACTTCAGCCATTTTGTTATGAGCCTGAGTCCTTTCAAAATAACAAAATATTTTACATTGAGGTTGTTATTATGTCAAGTACTCAGCAGATTCTTGAAGATTCCACATACAAGCATTTTTATGTTATTCTGATGTCTTATTCTAACCACACTACCTCGCAGTATAAGATAAATTTTAAAAGACAGGAATTTCAATAGCTAAAATTTGGACTTTTTTTCTTTAGAGTCTCCTCTCCGAGGAATAAGAAAATTAGAAAAATAAAAATTATTTTGTCCCTGGTGAAATAGGCAAGCAAAATGTAACAGCCCGTTATGCTGCAGTCTGTTTAAGGGAGAATGGTTATCAAAAAGTCAACCAGGAGGGAACAATAACATACTCTTTTTTTCCTAACATTGATTTGGTTTTCCATCTTTATGTACTAAAAGAAGCATGACAGAGAAACAAATGTCCTTCTATTGTTTACATTTGAGGTTTACAGAGAGAGCAATCAGCAGATTTTCTGTAAGATCCATCTATCTGTCACTGTGTTTTATTGGATACGGCTGCAGCTGAATCAAAAAAGGGGAAAAGGAAAGAAGTGAAAGTGACAAAGATGGTTATAAAAATAGAAAAAAGGAACGAAATCTCTGGAGTGTAAGAGTGGACCAAATACAGCTGTGAGCAATATTCTCTCTGTTTTTATAAAGTGTGAGCATGCGCTCTTGCCACATGAGGAACAAATTATGAAGACTAAGCATGTTTCATGTTTTGGTATTGTGTTCAGATGGAATTCATGATGAAGTTTATTAGACACATTTCATTCACATTATGCTCAATCGGAACTGTGCTACATAGCAATTAGGCCAGCACCACTATCCTCCCCACCTCACATTTACACAAAATCCAGCATCAATCAGTTCTCCTTGTCTACAGATGAAAGCCAAGACTCAACTTGTCATGTAACAATCCCCATAATCTTGTCCCAACTTTTTTTCCATAACCTAATTTTTCCCTGCTCTCTCTCTCTGCCCCAACTAAAGGAATTCCTGCACAAGTTCCTCATTTTCTCTTCTTCCACAGTATCCCTTATTTTGACGGTAACACAACATTCCCATTTTCACCATCCTCTACTTTTCTATGTCTTATGCTTCTTTAAAGATCTTCCTTATCATTTGGACAATGCCTTCCTTCCTGCAACAACATAACTTAGGCCTTAGATTTGGATATCCCCACAGAAAACTGGTGTGAAAACACAAAATGTTGTTAGACATGAACCAATGAAATATTTGTCGCCAGTGGCTTCCAAAAAGTGCAATTTTGAATATTGTACCTTCATTCATCGTTTCTGTGGGTCAGGTGGTTGTAACTCAATGTCTCTTCGTGGTGCATGTGGAACAGTGGAGGGTTGGATTATCCAGACCTGGCTCCAAATCTCTTCATCTCACTCTCTCTTTCTCTTTGTGTAGTCTCAGGGGTTCTCCATGTACTTTCTCTCTCTCTGGGCTAGTTTGGACTTTCTCACAGGATGACTTCCTAATTAGTGGCTTAAAGCTTAAAGAGTGAGTATTCCAGCAAGCAAGGCAGAATGTAAATTTCCTTTCATGACCTTGCTACAGAATTCACGAGGAATATTTTCACCATAGTCCATTGGTGAAAACAGTTGCCAAAGCCTGCCCAATGCCAAGGGTAAGCAACATAGACCCTAACTTTTGTCCTAAAAAAGTCAAAGTCATATTGCAAGAAAAGCACATGAGGGGAAATGTTTGTGTGGACACTTTTAAAAATCACGATCTGCCACAGGAGATTAATTTTTTACAGAGGGGAAAAAAAGGAATTTTTGGATTCTGCTATTTTTTCTACCAAATAAAAAAGTTTCAACTAGTTATTGAAATATTGTGCTTTTACATAGTTTTTAAAGACATGCTTTTTTTTTTTTTTTTGAGTTGGAGTCTCACTCTGTCGCCCAGACTGGAGTGCAGTGGCCACTCCCGGCCACCGCAGCCTCGACCTGCTGGGCTCCGTCGATCATTCCGCCTCAGCCTTCCAAGTAGCCAAAATTACAGGCATGCGCTACCACGCCCAGCTGATTGTTTGATTTATTGTAGAGATGAGGTCTTGCCGCCCAGGCGGGTCTCGAACCCGCGGGCTCAGGCAATCCATTCACCTCAGCCTCCCAAAGGCACGGGATTACAGGCTGAGCCACCGAGCCCAGCTAAGACATGCTTTTTAAACAGTCATATTTTAATAATTTTTGCTTGCATGTTGCAAATGATTTTTTTTTTAACCAAAATACTCAAGCATTCTTAGTAATAAACAGACAAGGGCAAATTCACTTCTATACTTTACTGTTATATAGCTTATATATCACAAGAAAAAAAATTGGCCTAGAAGTGCTGGGATAATGTAACACAAGCAAAAAATGATGAAAGCACAACACAACCTTCTTGAGCCTCTAGTAAATATGAAAGCAAGGTGATATGATCAGTGAAAATACGGTTCTAGACTCTACCGTTTTCATTGCTATCTACTACTACAGAGAAACATGACCTAAAACATAGTGCTCCCTGGCAAAATACTTCGCAGAGTTTAAACAGTGACTTAATCTTGAATCTGATATTGGTTTTCCAAAGTACAATCCTTTACAACCCTGTTGAAGTTATGACTGATGTAGTCAAATCCAGGCCAGATGCTGCCATCAAAACACATGTTCCCAAAGTCAAAACTCACCTTCAAAATAACTCATGTTCGTAACTTGGACTTTTCTAACACCATGAAGAGGGGACATAGTCCATAGAAGAAAGTAATTCTATCTTCCATTCCCTTCATTTATACACTACAGCATGCCCAGAGTCCCCTCTTCCAAACTCCGAAATATCCTCCTGCCTTAAAATGAATCTTTTTCACCTGCTTATCACATTCTTTTCCTCCAAATCTGGCACCATAACACCTTGATAAGGGTATACTCCTGCCCCGTAGACCAAAAATACCCAAGTGGACAAAGTCAGAGTGTTCTTCAATATGAACAACCAGTGTTAATATTTCTTTCTCAAATTATTCTTTCAAGGTTATGTGAGTGAAAAACAGTCTCCCTGTCACCAAAGCATTTTACATGATCAAAAAAGAGTCCACAATTTAAATCCTTAATGGATTAAGTATCCGGGGATGGGGCAGTGTTTCTCAAAATTTAGTATGTCCAAGAGTTACCTGGGAATCTCACTGTATTCTGATCCCATGGGTAAAGGCTGCACCCGAGATATGCCATTTCTAACCAGCTCTCAGTCGATGCCCTTACTGGTCTGGGAACCACACTTGGGGTAACAAGTATACTCTTTTTAAACCAGTGTTCTCAATTATTTAGATGCTGAAGTGTTTATTTTGTACTCTTCCCAATTTTCTGAATATGTTGGAATGTATGAGGTAAACAAAGAAAGACAAGACAGAAAATCCAGTAACCTCAGTCAGCAAAAGCAACAGGAGTGAAACAATGATAGACCAATGCCGGGCTAGTGCATAGCAGGCAAGTCTGAGAAGGCAGCAGAGTCTTTCCCTAAAGTTCCGAACCCACCCCTGACCTTCCCATCCCATTCTGTTCTCCTCTGAGTCTTGAACTTCACACCTCAGAGCCCCTCTGTGTATCATTATCTGCTAAAAGTTTGGATGAAATGTGTGTGAGTTTCTCTGGGAGGCCAGGAGCGAGGACAGAGGAGGGTGCTGACTGGATTGTCAAGAGAAGGGAAAAGCACCCACAGTGAAACCTGAACTATGCCAAAACAAAACTTCCTGATTTCCTTATTCTGCTTAGGTCTGGGCCCCTGGTACATTTATCTCTTTTATAATTAACTATACCTGGGTGAACATAAGACATGTATTGAAATCTCAGGGACTTGTGTAGGTGTTTATTTAGGTTTTATTTATAATTCCAGATTAGGTAATTTCCTTTTTAAAATTGTATGTGGTCTATGGAGAGAGAAAGTCTTTATCTGATTGCTAGTAAGAGCACAGGTGTAAAGAGAGTTTTGTTCTTAAAAACTTATACAAGCTATTGCGTTTTCAAGTTAAACAATGTGACCCTTCTAAGATGACTAAAGAGAAACCTACATATTCACAGTTAACCTCTCAATCTGGTAAGGTTTCTCAGTTCTTTCTTTGAGACTCAAAAAAACCTCTGCATTCCTAAGCCACTAGAGATGTAAACAAAATAGAACCGCTTATCACATTTCTTCTGTTCCACTCCTCAGTACTGTCATTGTCTCTCCTTGCCCTTCGGTAGAGGGAATTAATGGATTTCAACAGAGCCTTTTGTGGACTCTGAGGAGGTGACTCCTCGCTTTATTTGCCCTCTGTGTGGGGTTGTAAAGCGTTCTGAACAGATGACCTGGCAAAGCCAGTAAGAGACCAATCCCATGCCACGGGGCCTGTACAGCCAGGAGCACTGCTCCCTCTGCCTGGTTTCTTGCGATTAGTAGAACAAGAATATTTTCTAGGGAAACCCTGATTCCTGTGGCTCAGAGCCCACAATAAAATCATGGTAACAGTCTATAAACATTAAAACATTAATCCTTTCCAAATAGGGGCTGACGAGAACAAGCCTAATTGCAGTAATGACCTGAAGAGAAGACGCTGCCCTGCATTAATCTCTCTCGCCCTGGTGGGAACTCTGGGATGGTGCCTCGCACGTAGCTAACTAACTATGATAATGATAAGTCTCAACACGAGCATTCCTGCTGGATGGGCAGACTGATTTTCATTAAAGGCCTAAAGGGTAAAGGAAAGAATAATTATTATTTTAAACCACTTTTCAAAAACTAAGCATTTTTAAAAACTTTTTCAGTGATGGCCATAGTCTTACTTATTTTGATTTCTAATTTTTAACTATAGAAAACACTCCAGTTAGAAAATATATGTTAAGTTTTATTCATTAGGGAGCATATATTATGTAAGACCTATGCTTGCTACCATAGGCACTTGAGCTATATTAGGATTTACTTTGGTGACTTGAAAATGTTTATAATGGCCAGGCACAGTGGCCCAGGCCTGTAACCCCAGCATTTTGGGAGGCCGAGGCGAGAGGATTGCCTGAGCCCGCAGGCTTGAGACCACCTGGACAACATGGTGAGACCTCATCTCTACCATAACTCAAAAAATGAGCCGGGCATGGTAGCACACACTGTAGTTTGGTCACTTGGAAGGCTAAGACGGAAGGAATGCTGGCGGCCAGCAGGTTGTCGCTGGGGTGACTTGAGAGTGTGCCACTGCACTCCAGCCTGGGTGACGGAGTGAGACTCCAATTCAAAAAACAAAAAATAAAAGAAAGAAAGAAAATGTATATAACAGAGACCAAAAAAATCAATTTGTAACAGGAATAAAGATTATTACAGTGTGAGAATTCACCATATCCCCCTCTCCTTTCCCCTCTTCCACCCTCACTCCACAACTAGCCACTGGCTTTTTAAGGGGATGGCTTTTGCATCCTGGTTCAGTGCCTGGACCTTTCTCTGGGAAAGTAAGCAAAGAGAAAGAATAAAAAGGAATGAAAATCAAAAACACCCCTTCCCTGTCCTTGGTGAGATCAAACCCCAGCCTCAACTCCCACCTTGATTTGTTAATCCAAAATAACACACATACACACACCCTTCTACTGTGTCTCAGTCTTTATGACAAGATCTAGATCTGGTATCATCTTCTTCACCAGCATTTACCACCATTGTTTTTTGTTTATTTACAAGAAAAGTTAATTCCCTGATATCAAGGGCTTTGGTGGCTTATTCACTCTGTCCCCCAGCACCTAGAATAGTGTCTGGCTCATAGGAAATAATGTTTCTATTGCAGTGACTTCCTAGCTGGTCAGATTATGTCTGATCCTGCCCCAACCACTCAGCCTCCTCAGCACCCTCTGCACCTGCGAAGCAGCCTCCTCGATGGGACGGGTGTGCTGTCCAGAGCCAAGGGCCGAGCAGTGGGCGATTCTAAAGAAACTGAGCTTGCTTTCTGACTGTCCAGAAAGTGAGAGAAAGTTCAGCAAGTCTTTTTATATATGTGTTTCCCTAAAAATTTGGAGTTAAATGCTACAATGACTTATAGATCGAAATGAATACCAGCTTAGAAAGCATTTTGTCAGCTTTATAAAAATATGAAGTTATATAAAATTATTAAAGCTTATCTAAAAATTATTTTTACATAATGTAAAATTCAAGGTTATTAATCTAAGGATTTTTTGTGTGAGAATTACATGTCTATTTTAAATTTATTCTATTTCCTTTTTTCAGTAGCATTTATCATGCAAGCTAACATGCTTAAATGAAGAACATACCAAAAATAACTTAATAAAAACTTACACAACCACAACTTAGATGTAACAAATATTAACACATTTTCATACTTTCTTGTTTAAAAATAAAATAAAATAGTACAGCTTCAAAATTGAAATTAATTAAAAAATTGGCCACCAAAAATAATAGTTTGAACATTACTGTAACACAAAAGTTGGAAGGATTTTTATTGAATGATCTTAAATGTCACTGAATCAAGTTGATACATGTTTTTTAATTTAAAAAAATTAGGCAAAAATCACTTCATCAAAATATCCGAGTCTTTTAATTTTTCAGTTAACATTAAAATGTTACTGAGATTAATGTGTAGCTGGAAATCACATATCTAGAAAATGGATACTGAGGTTCACCTGTCTCCTTACAGTGAATTTTGAAGTAGTCACGTGCCACATAATGACATTTCTGTCAATGACAAAGTGTGTATACAATGCTAGTTCAGTAAAATTATAACACTCTATTTTGACTGCACCGTTTTAATATATGGATATGTGTAGATACACAAATACCATTATGTTCCAAGTGCTTACAGTATTCAGTACAATAACATGCTGTGCAGGTTTGTAGTCTAGGAGCAACAAGCCATACTATATAGCCTAGGTGGGTAATAAGCTATGCCATCTAGTTTTGTGTAAGTGCACTCTGATGTTCACATGGCAATGACATCGCCTGACACATTTCTCAGAACATATCACTGTCATTGGGCAATGTATGATTGTAAAATTAAATTATGCCTTTTTTCTCCCTCAAATAGTAATTCTCTCTTAGAGCACCCTTCCTCCTAATGTGTTCTAGTACGTGGGTTGGTATGCTTCTCAAATTGAGAGAGATATTTAAATGAAAGTAAAAAGAAAATTTTTAAAAAGAAAAGAGGAAATCAAAACCATTTCTTTCTTAATTGAAGGACTAAAGTATTAAAAACTTTTAATCATTTTTCTTCTTTACCCTTGCAAATGCATGTGCAATCAAATAATGACTTTTTGGTGCTAGAAACAGGAAACACCTGATGTACAAGATTATGTTTCATATAAAATATATTATCATAAACACAACTAAATTAAGGGTGGATCACACAAGCTGCTGCCTAGGGCACCGTTCTTTTTTTTTTTTTTTTTTTTTGAGTTGGAGTCTCACTCTGTCACCCAGGCTGGAATGCAGTAGCACACTCATGGCCCCCGCAGCCTCTACCTGGTGGGCTCAGATGATCCTTCTGCCTCAACCTTCCAAGTAGCTGGAACTACAGGCAAGCACCACCATGCCTGGCTAATTTTTTGATTTATTGTATGTAGAGATGAGGTCTCACCAAGTTGCCCAGGCTGGTCTCGAATCCATGGGCTCAGGCAATCCTCTCACCTCGGCCTTCCAAAGTGCTGGGATTATAGGCGTGAGCCACCGCACCCGGCCTGGGCACCATTCTTTAAGACGTTTTAAGAGCGATGTGGAAATGTCGCAAGATGGAGGAACTTGTATTTACCAGGTCATTTCTTAGTGAGAGGGATGGAATACTGGGGTGGGGCTGAGATCATAGAAGGCATTATTTGTGTTTGACTTCCGAAAGAGTGGTCCAGAGAAATGCAGGTATGGCCCTACCAAGTGTAATATCCATGCCTGGTACAGCTGAATAGCTTCTAACAAGAAAGAAGGTGGGTGCCATTGGCAGTTGAGGGAAACTGCCAGGGGCGGGGGCACACCTCATCAACAAGGGTACCTGCATAATGAACATTTGTATACCTAGCCCTGAATTGTGCTCCACATCTTTAAAAAAAATTTTTTTTTTTAAAAAGAGGCACTGAGGGAACCCTGTGTTCACCCCCCACATTTTTCCCACAAGAGCTCTTTGAAATAAATGTACAAACATTGAAAGGATATAATTTTAAAAGACCCAAATTATTAGCCTGACAAAATGTCCCCAGTTTCTATCTGGGGCTAGTCACAAATCACTATGACAGCAAAACTCTGTTCCTCTACCATCCATCTGTGAAAATGGCTGAGTTCTTTAGAGAGCTTTGTTTTCATTGTCTCATTGTATAGGGACATTGGGTGAATATCCCACTCTTTATAGATAAAAATTGTGATTAAAAATTTTTTTCCGGCCGGGTGCAGTGGCTCAGTCTGTAATCTCAGCACTTTGAGAGACCAAGGCAAGAGGATTGCCTGAGCCCAGGAATTCGAGACCAGCCTGGGGAACTTGGTGAAACCTCGTCTCTACAATAAATCACAAAAACTAGCCGGGTGTGGCGGCGTGCGTCAGTAGTTCCAGCTATTTGGAAGGCTGAGCTGGAAAGATCGCCTAAACCCAGCGTGCCATGATGTCATGGCTGCGGTGGCTGTGAGTGTCGGCTTCAGCCAGGGTGACAGAGTGAGACATCAACCCCACCCCCAAAATTTTTTTTTCCAATGTGTAAACTGGTTGTTAGCAAAGAAGAAAACACTTTTCAGCTGCTTACTTCCCTATATGACCATTCCATTTGTTCTCAGCTTCTTTCTCATAGCAATTTGATCTCAACTGCTTTGATGGTGTCCGTTGAATCCCTGGATCTACAGGGGTGTCCCCCCCTCCTTGTACACTTTCCTCATCAGGAAAGAAGGACGTATATGCAATTGATTTTAAGGGTACTTTTGATAATTTTTTTATTACCTCCAAAAAAAATCAAAACATCAGCTTCAGATAAAAAAGAATAATTACTAAACAAGATTACACTCTGAGAAACCATGATTTGGGATTATTTGTTGTCTTGCTACAATTCTACAACTACACGAGAACTCTTTTTTCTCATTGTATGCATATAATAATTCCAGGATTACAGCCTAAGCAACATAGCAAGACCTCATCTCTACAAAAATTTTTTTAAAAATTAGCCATGTGTGGTGACACACCCTTGTAATCCCAGCTACTAGGGAGGCTGAGGCACATGGATCACCTGAGCTCAGGAGGTCAAGTGTGCAGTGAGCTGTGATTATTCTACCACTTAAGCCTGAGCACAGAGTAAGATCCCAACTCAAAAAAGAAAAACATTCCAGGATTGACCCTAGCCCAAATACAGTGGAAATTCAGCTGTTTCTGGCTCTTTCTCATTTGTGATTTAAAATTAATGATAATAAATGGAATTATGTCAAAGTGTGAATGACATACCATGAAGATTCTTATAAGCTAACCTTATTAGGCAAGGGTTGGCCCATTGATGGTAAGATTTGTAATTTTGTCCCCAACTTAAGCAAAAATTACTAATTCTGAAAGAAGGTGCTTTGCTAAGTTCTGTTCACTGCAAGGCTCTGATTTTGTTGCCTTGAACCTTAGGTTGCTTATTTTTGGTGGGGACAATTATAAAAGGAAATAGGTGCAGGTTGTTGAAATCCAGAGTATGGTGTATGACAGGGGCTCAAGCCTAGAATTTAACCCTTGACATTACTTCTATCCCAGTAGCAGGTGGAGTAAGGATTTTTTACTGAAAATTGGAATTCAGCTGCAGGATCATCTTTGCTGTTATACCACAGAATAGTATCATTCCAACCAGCTTCACCAAATTAAATAAAGTCTAATGGGTTACAAGATAAAATACAAGAATGGGTTAAATTTTTTAGATTGCCTTTTTGGTTTTAAGGAAAACACACAAGGTTCCATAATAAAATCATGTTCTGAAAAGGATTGCTCTGATACAATCAAACGTATTAAAATCACATATTTCATAATGTCTCTATGTTCGGTCTTTAATCTATCCTGATGAGTTCACTGGGTCTAACAGTTCAGCTTGTTGAGATTTGTGAATTAGAGTTAAGCTTTTACTGACCCTAATTTTTTAGGTTAATAGTAGTTTTTATGAGAGGTGGTCACCTGATATATCATGGGAATAAAAGAATCTGCTCATTTGGGACTCTGCCATCTGACACCTGTAACTCTTCTTTTTTTTTTTTTTTTTTTGAGTTGGAGTCTCACTCTGTCGCCCAGACTGGAGTGCAGTGGCCGCTCCCGGCTACCGCAGCCTCGACCTGCTGGGCTCTGGCGATCCTTCCGCCTCAGCCTTCCGAGTAACCGGAATTACAGGCGTGCGCTACCACGCTCAGCTGACTTTTTGATTTATTGTAGAGATGAGGTCTCGCTTGCCCAGGCGGGTCGTGAACCTGTAACTCTTTACAAGAGATAATTCTCACTTGAATTTTTCTCCAAAATTATATGTAAGCCATGGCTCTCATCCTATGTGTATCTAATATGCATGTATATACATATTTAATATATTAAAGATAAAAATATGTTTTTTGTGCCTTAGGAATAAGTACCATCTTTTCTATCGCTTATTGAAATGCTTATTATTCCAGCATATTTCTCTTGATTAGGCTAAGTGTGTACACTAATTAACCTTACTTGGATTATTTTTATTTTTAAAAAATTTCAAAATACTAAAGCACATTTCATTTCAACATCTCCCATGTTGAATGTCTTCTGACTTTCATAAAACCTCTTGGGAGTGAATAAGAAGAGATGAAGATGTTCTTATAATTTCTGGGTGTGACTATGCTTTCAGTTCTTCAAGATGCCATAGATAGGATGTTTGTACATCAAATAAGTGTCTATATAATTCATTCCCTTGTGATAAGCTCAACATTGCATTCTATAGAATAAAAGATATTTATTTAAATACTAATACAGATTTTATAAAGAATTTTCTATAATGACTAACCTCTCAACATTTTATAAGGTTACAAAACTTAATTTGGATTATTTAACCTTGAAAAGGAAGGAAACTCTGGCATACACTACAGTATGAATGAACTTTGACAACGTTATGCTAAGTGAAATAAGTCAGTCACAAAAAGACAAATATTGTATAATTCCATTTATATGAAGTACTTAGGATAGTCTAAATCATAGAGACAGAAAGTGGAACGATGGTTCCTGGGTCCGGGGTGGGGTAAACGGGGAATTACTGTTTAAGGGGTATGAGTTTCAGATTTACAAGTGAAAAGAGGCATGGAGATGAATGGTGGTGATGGATGCACAACATTGTGAAGGTATTTTAATACCACTGAATTGTACAATTAAAAATAGTTACGAGCCGGGCTCAGTGGCTCAGTCTGTAATCCCGCGCCTTTAGGAGGCTGAGGTGAGTGGATTGCCTGAGCCCACGGGTTCGAGACCACCTGGGCAGCGAGACTTCATCTCTCCAATAAATCAAAAAATCAGCCGGGCGTGGTAGCGCATGCCTGTAATTCCGGCTACTTGGAAGGCTGAGGCGGAAGGATCGCCGGAGCCCAGTAGGTGGAGGCTGCGGTGGCCGGGAGCGGCCACTGCACTCCAGTCTGGGCAACAGAGTGAGACTCCGACTCAAAAAAAAAAAAAAAAAAAAATAGTTACGATGGTAAATTTTATGCTGTGTCTTTTACCACAATAAAAAATAATAACTAAAAAAAAACTCTTAATTTGATCCAGCTTTACTTAATATCATCCCCCTTTCTAGGTATGTTTGCCTCTGGCACCATGATTCAATAAGCCAAACAAATCTCAAACAAACTATTCAGAACTTATTTTAGTCAATTGTTAACAATTTATTAAGCATCTACCATGCATAAGTTATTTAAGAAATATTAGGAAATAAAGCAATTTCTTCATAAAAACCTCCAGAATTCTTAATAAGCTCTCACCCATGAAAAAATAAACCCCCAGGAAGTTTAGCAGATGGCCAACTCAAAAGAAACATGAAAATATCAGATGTTTCCAGAGTTTCCTTGGGCTCTATGTAATTAGGTTTATTTCCATGGCTTCTCTCACAAAGCTGGGTAGCAAACTCACAGGTATATGCAAGTTCTTGTATAACAGACCCAGTGCCAAAGTCAGCTTATCTAGCAAAGCACCAGGATTCTGCAAAAGAGTAAACATGCTCTAATGTCAGGGGAAGAAAACAAGGAGATGAGACTAGGTGAGGGACTGGTGACAGGGATAGCATAATTTGATAGAATGTGGGCACCTAAAAGATAAAAAGTGCCACACTTCCATTGCAAATCTGGTTGCAAGTTGTTTCGATTTTATATTTCATGTTGCTTCATCTAAAATGCATCCCTAATCATCTTCACAACCGTTGACATGGCTTTGCTTTGGAACATGATATCACTAAATCAGTAATGGCAGTCGGAGGAGGAGAGGTGCTAACACCTCTCTGAGTGTCCAGTCAGCACCCTGCCCCTCCATGCCACGAGATATAAGAAGACAGGGCGTAGAATCCTGAATGGAGCAGTGCATTTACTTATTAAAGGTTTGGTGAAGCAGAATAAGGAAGTGATAAAGATTAGGCCATGATGACCTAGTTTTAACACCAGTCACTAAGGCGCCTCAGTAGATTGTGAGCACTACACAGTAGAATGCTTTAGAACAAAGAGTGAGTAACGTGAATCTTGCACACAGAGAGACATGTGATGCTTAAAAAACACCCAAATATACAATGGCCTCTTGTTTAATTATAGTAATTATTCATCAGACTCCAGATGTTAGGGAAGAAAAAAACTTTATCTTTTTATGATTAGAAGCATGAATCCTTTCAAATATGTGTGTCACTGAAATGGAATGTATCTAATCATCAACTTGCAGCTGAAAGAGTGCCGAGTAAATAACTGAAGCCAATCCAGATCCTTATTAAAAGAATTTGTTTCCAAAAGGAGAGAGAAATACCTTCCATTAGAAAGAAATCAGCCCCACAAAAATGTCAAAAGTACTTGAGGCACTCTGGCAGCATCAGGGCTTATTTTACAATGTTCAGTCAAATTCTTGTCCAAAAATCACTGATGGCTGTGGTCTTATTGTGAGACTGCTGGATTAATTCAAAGGTGATTGAGAGGCCCAAGAATCAAGGTCCCCAATAATTATGCATGTTGGAGTGGAGGGGAGAAGATAAGGCAACCTCGCAGAAGGCCAAGCTTGGAAATCCATATCTGAGGTCTAGTCTCTTAGGCCTTACCAAACGCCATGAAATTAAAAGAAAGCATCAAATTTCTCTTTCTGATGGGGCCCCAAAGACATAATTGAACAGTAATTACTAGGGTATAGGCCTCAAAGATAGCCCAGTGAAGAGTCTCTCTTCTTGATATTCATATCCTCATGTAGTCTTTTTCCACTTTAAATGGAGATAACTATGAAACCAAAAGATTAATTTCGAACTGACAGTGTGCCTTCTCAGGCCAAGTCATTATAGGCATTGCCTCTTCCTTCTTGTTCTCTCTTTTTCTCTCATCACCCACTCTGGGAAAAGCCAGTCATCATGCCAGTAGACATTTGAGATGCCCAATAGAAGTGACCATGTGGTAAGAAACTAAGGACCCCTGTACACAATCAGCGCTAATTTTTCACGTGCATGAGTCCACCTTGGAATTGGACCCTCCAGAGTCAGTCTAGTCTTCAGATGATTCCAACCACAAACAGCTACCATCTTGACTGCAGTCTCAGTGACCCAGCTAAGCAACTCCGAAATCTCAGACCCACAGAACTATGGAAGATAATATGTTTATTATTTTTAACCATTAATTTTTGGGTTATCACATAGTAATAGATAACTATTGTATACAGTAAACTTAAACTGTTTGATGGGATTCTTTTACCTTGAGGTATCCATAAATAAAGCTATGCATTTCATTTCCGGCCCAAATAATTACATAATGTGTGTGTGTGTGAGTGTGTGTGTGTGTGTGTGTTGGGGGAATTCACTCAGCTATAAGTCTTTTCTATCCTGTGATGCAAGGATACCAAAATATGCCATATTTACCCATTTCGTGAACTCTCACATTAGAATATATGTTTAATGAACATTTCTACCTGCATTTTTATAAAGAAAGAAAACAAAAGCCCAGGGGCAGTGGCTCACGCCTGCAATCCCAGCACTTTGAATGGCAGAGGCAAGAGGATTGCCTGAGTCCTGGGGTTCAAGACCAGTCTGGGCACTTAGGCAAGACCTCGTCTTTAGAGTAAATCATAAACATTAACCAGGCATGGTGGTGCACGCCTGTGCTTCCAGCTACTTGGAAGGCTAAGGCGGAAGGATCACCTGAGCCCAGTAGGTGGAGGCTGCGGTGGCCATGAGCATGCCATTGCACTCCAGCCTGGGCGACAAAGTAAACTCCAACTCAAAACAAAACAAAACAAAACAAAGAAAGGAAATAATAGCTTCAAAATTTTCTTGAACTTAATTTATAAGATAACTTTACCTCACTACCATAAGCAAGGTAACATGCCAAAAATATAGAAGATATTCATAGATCTAGATGACACACAGACCCTATCCTCATAGAACTTACTCTAGGAGGAAATGCAAGTACACAGTGTCTGTAAAATAAAAATTCCATTACAATATATAATAAATATGCATCAAGGTAATCAAGGATAAACCAGGCGATACTATTTGAAATTTGGTTAAATAATAGATGGGACTTGAAATAGACAAAAGAGGAACTGAGAAAGCTATTTCAGAAGAAAAAAGTAGCCTGAACCCAGGCAGCGCCAGAGCCCATGAAGAAGAAAACCTCAGATGTGTGCTAGCAACAGACAAAGCTTTCGAATGTCGAAGCCAGGGATTTACATTTAATTGAGTTGCCGGCAACAGACAGTAACATGCTGTACAAATTGGAGTGACCATATCAAAAGTGCACTTCAGGAAAATAATTGCATATAGAGAGAGCAAATGAGAAGAGGGAGAGGTTTAAGGCAGTACAATCAGGAGGGTATATGGTCATGGGCTAGACAAAAGGAACAGAAGAATGAGGGAGGGGGCAGTGAGAATAGAAAGGAGGAGTGTACAAGAGAGGCAGAAATTATGGAGTCTAGGTCCTGCCACTAACAGCATAAAGCTGAAGTGGGGAAAGGTGGGAGAGACTGGAGCAGATGAAAAAGATACAGGCAGCTGGGCTCGGTGGCTCAGCCTGTAATCCTGCGCTTTGGGAGGCTGAGGTGAGTGGATTGCCTGAGCCCGCGGGTTCGAGACCCACCTGGGCAACTTGGTGAGACCTCATCTCTACAAAAAAAAAAAAAATTAGCCGGGCGTTGTAGCGCGCACCTGTAATTCCAGCTACTTGGAAGGATTGCCAGAGCACAGCGGGTTGAGGCTGCCATGGCCGGGAGCGGCCACTGCACTCCAGTCTGGGCGACAGAGTGAGACTCCAACTCAAAAAAAAAAAGAAGATACGGGAGTTTCAGCTTGGGAGATGAACAGTATTTTTAACCGAATTGAGAACAGGCAGAAAGGCTGCTGGCAGTGGAGAACAGGGAGACAGTAATTCAAACATAAACCCACATTAGAACTCCACAGCCTTCTGCAACATCCTCCCCAGACTGCAGGTGGGTGCCTTTTGCAAGTACAAATACTTTCATTTGCATTGGAAACTGTCAGCTGGACTTGCAAATAAAGTATAAAACCATTCTGTATACTAATATAAATATTCTTTGCATCAGTAGATAGAAATATTGAAAAACTCCAAATTAGACATCAGGAAAAAAAAAAACTTTGCTTTTTCTGGCAAATAAGCTTTTTAAACAAATCCAGTCTGATCCCACCCCCATCTTGCAACACATTTTTAAACAAACTCCTTGCCTTGCCATACTTGTATGAAAAGGCTTAAGAATACCATTACCTAACCCAGCTTTCTAACCCCACCTCCATCTCCCTAGCAGCTTAACTAGGGAAAAAAAAAAATCAAAACCTGTTTTGCTCACTGGCAATCAGCTAATTGTGTGAAGTACCATGCTCCATCTGATTTAAATGCACAACTTCCCTTGTGTGTTCTCAGCTTGTTCTATGTGCTTAGCTTGAAATTTTTTCCAGATCTCAAAGACAGAGCTCTTCTAATCTACCAATGCCAGGGATTTTATGCAAAGATACGGTGTAAACCCAGATCTTCAAATTAGGCTACTGGGTTTTAATTTTTTCTATACATGTACATGAAGCAAATATTTACTAAATACAAGTTTATTTGCAAGTTAGGATTGATCCTGGCTAAGATGGCATGATTGGCAGGGGAATATAATAAAATAATAAAGATAATAATAATAACAGCAATGACTTACCAAGGCCTTAGTTTTAAGCACTTTAGATATAATAACTCAGTCCTCATGATAGCACTACAAAGGTTTTAATTATTTATTTTATTTAAATTTTTTTTAAGACTGAGTCTTGCTCTGTCACTCAGGCTGGAGTGCAATGATGCAATCATAGCTCACTGAAGCCTCAACCTCCTGGGCTCAAGCCTCAGCCTCCTGAGTAGCTGGGACTCTTGATACACACCACCATGCCCAGCTAATTTTCACAATAACACTACAAGGTGTTTGATCAAAATCTCAAGGGCCAAAGATTAAATTGAGAAGCCTCATAACCTCCTCTCCTAATCATTGGGACTCAAAAGAGGAATTTTCCATGGGCATTTTTGTAGTCACCCATTGTATTCGTTTTTCATTGCTGCTATAATAAAATTGCATCTTTTTAACTTTTCTTCCATAGTCACATCTCCCTCTGGCTAGGACCTCTCCCACCTCATTCTTCCACTTTTTAAGGACTCTTTTGATTATATTAGGCCCACCAGGATAACCCAGGATTAGCCCTAATTCTCCTTTGCCATATAACCCAATATGTTCAGTGTCCAGGGGTTAGAGCATGGCATTTTGGGGGCCATTAGTCTATCTACCATTCCCAGTAATACAGGTAAAATAATCTAAAAATCCAAGCAGTTTTAAGGTACTAGAAATCAGAATGATAAATAAGAAAATTTGAGTGAGTAGGTAAGAAAAATTGTTAACAGAAGAGATCCTATGTGGATGATTAGAGAAAGAATCTGAGATCCACTTTCCGATTCGACATTTTCCTGTTGCCACTATAACTTCATTGTTCACTCACTGAGAGTCAATATAAGTAACTAAATTCTAATTTTCTTCAATCACCTGCCTACCAGTTCAATTAGGAAAAAAATCTCAAAGAGAGGCCCAACTTTACCTGTACAATGACCACTTGTATACCTAATCCTGAATTGTACTCCACATCTTTAAAATAAAATAAAAATTAAACAAAAATAAAATAAAATTAGACACCCTAGTCAAAGCTTAAAAAAAAAAAAAAGAAGAAGAATTTACTATCACAAGACCACCTTTTGTTAACTTGTCACCCATATATATCTCCTTAAACCATCCTTAATCTCCAAATAAAATAAATAACAAGATAATAATTCTCCCGAATATGATATAACTGTCCTGCGTATAAAAGCACAGATCTTGGGCATTTGAATAGTCCTTCCATGGCAGGCTGCTTGGTTTCATGTGGTAAAACATAGATCACTGATCAATTTTCTTAATCTAGTTCCTTTGACCTTATCGATACTAAGAATTCCTCTCTAACTGGGCACAGTAGCTCACATCTGTAATTACAGAAAGTGGAAGCGAGAGGATTGCCTGAGCCCACATGTTTGAGACTAGTCTGGGCAACATGGTGAGACCTCATCTCTAAAACCAGAAAGTAAACAAAAAGAAAAAAGAATTCCTCCCAAATACTGGCTACAGGTTTTCCTTTGGACTTGATATTCTGTGGCACTGTGTGATCATGAGTTTTCAACATATTTGTAGCTGTTTTATAGTGAGATAGGAAAATCTGCTAAGCAGATACCCATTTTACTCCAATGGGTAAAGATTTTTAGATGACTAAATACATTTCGGAAAACACTTGTAACTTCTTTACCTAATGCCCACTTCCAATAGGATGTATTGAAATCACTGGTATCCAGTAAGAATAGCAACTCTTTTTAAGTCACATTTGATTATCTGTGTTTCTCAAATAAATACAATTTACCACAAAAAAGGAAACAAAATCCAAACTTGTCTTGACTTTTATTTCCCTGTCCCCCTATATCATCATGATTTTGCTAACTTGAATGCAGTTTACTGTATAATACCCATGCAGAGTGTGTACTCTGTGCTCATCTCAGCAAGGGAGGGGTTCACAGGCTCTGATTACCTTGTGAGGCTCCACTAGGACAGTAGCATGGGATGGCACACAGCACAGTGGCAGCATCTGGGTGTGCACCACACTTAGCCGGGAGACAGTGTCTGAAAATAGAGCAACCAAGGTCATCCAGGCCAAGAGGGAGGGAAAGGGGAGACCAGAAAGAGGAAGCAACGGCTCTAGAACCTGAGGTGAAAATGGGCATGAGCTGGTTTTCCTAAACCCTACTGTCTAATGGGCAGGAGCACGCAGAGCATGGTAGGGAGAGGTAAACAGCATTGTCTGATCCCATGGGGACTCAGGTGCCATGTAAGAAACCTGGAATTTAATATATAAGTACCAGAGAAACTCTGGGGCATGTTAAGCAGGAGCTGGAATCAATCTACTGCTGACCAGCCGTGATTCTGCGCATCGTCACACTGCTCTACAGTCAAATGGAGACAGCGGTACTCACCCCATAGGGTAGTGGGGACGATTAAACAGGAGCAAACCACTTAGCACAGAGCAGAGCACATGATCGCCTCTCAGAAAATGTTAAGATGGAAAATATATTTGCAACCAAAATGTTTGCTGGAGGCTTCACCCTGGAAAGCCAAGGTGCAATCACCTAAATGCTCCAGAGTCCATTGTCTGCAGTCCAAAGTCCTCTCTGAGGCTATTGCAAACTGCCAGGACAGATTGGTCTCAGGCCTCTGTGGACTGCAGGGTGCCTGCTTCCTACGGCTGCTCTACATTCTGCACTGTGTCTATCCAGCTGAGATCCTCAGGCTCCCTCTCAAGAAATGTTAGTGAGCTTCTAAAAGGGGGAGGGAGCATGACGCATGCAGGAGTGATAGATCTGGACAGCCAGAAAGACTCCGAGGGGAAGCAGGCATCAGTGTTTTTTCAGTACCTTCAGGCCACTACCAGCCGGGCTTTCCATTGACACTGCTCTCATTAATCCTGTCCTCTCCTTCCCCAAGCGTTCCTCTCCCTCCTTCTTTCTTAACCTCCTCTCATTAAGAAATGAAAATATTTAATTATTCTTCTTGTGTTGTGTAGACCATCTTTTCCCATCCTCTAGCATCTTAGTACAGGTTTATCAAGGTGTTTCCTAAATGCTGTGAAGAAAAATTTTAGTGCCAGTTATGAAAGTGGCTAAATGTCTTTACCATGTAGACACAAATGTACATGTTTGGCTGAACTTGGGAAATGAGACTCACACCTTGTTGGCCAAGGAGTGAGACATCACATTGATATTGGAGGATGTAGCATTGCTCCTCTGACAACTCTGCCTAGAAATGGAGTCAGAAGCCTTCTCAGAGAAAAGAGGCTGGAACCTATCCCTTCTTCCATGGAAATATAATGATATAGAGATGAACCCAACCTGGAATTAGCCAACTTGCAAAAGTTAGAGGGCGGATCCAATACAGGCCTACTTCTGACCCCATCTGCCAGTTCATTTTGGATTCCCAAAACCATCAGTTTCAATAATTTGCTAGAAGGATGCAAGAACTCACTGAAAACTGTTATGGCTACAGTTTATTATAGGAAAAGGATATGGATTAAAGTCAGCCAAGGGAAAAGACATGGGACAGAGACTAGGGGGGCACACACAAACCTTTTGTCGTCTTCTCTTTGTGGAATCAGTATATCGATGTGTGACAAAAGGCACAAAGTATTGCCACCAAGGAAAACCCAGAATACCTCACCTAACTTGTGATGTGCTGTGTTTTTGTTGGGGACCCACTAAGCAGACTTGACTGATTTATTGATTGCCTGGATGGTTAACCTCAGTCTCCAGGCCAAACAATACCACATGACCTGAAGGCCCCTCAGTCATATGGTTGGTCTTCCTGGTATGGCCAGTTCTTCTTCATGTCAACTGGGTGAAATCAGATAAGATCTGATGTGGTCGGCCTCTGCCCTAGACAAAGATACTTCTACCAGATGTGACATAAATTCCTTCCAGAAAATGAAGACAAAGGCAAGACCTCTTTTGAGGCAAAGCCAAATACTTTGCTACGCAGTCTTCATGAGACTAATAGAAGCCAACATTTTCTAGAAATGAATGAGATCCCCCCACCCTCTACCCCAGGAGGAACTCCGGTAGGCAGATTTTTGGGAGAACAAGACCTACCTTTCCCTGGCACAGGGCTCAGCTCTCAGACCAACCACTCTAGGAGCATGTGTGGGCAAAGAAGGTAAAAGATGTTCTCTAACGGCTGAGTGAATGGGATAATCATTTTACAAAGGAAAAGATGGGTAAGAGGGGAGAAAAATGATTGATATATAAATTGGGAATACTCATAGTGCAGAAAAATGCCAATTAGTGAAGATATAAAAATACACGGGAGCCCCTCCTTATCCACAAGGGAGTATAAAGATGCCTGAAACTGGAGATAATGCCAAACTCTATACATGGAGTTAATATGTTTTTTCCTACACATACATACCTATGATAAAGTTTAATTTATAAATTAAGCACAATAAGTGATTAATGCCAATAACAAAAATAATAAAATAGAACAATGACAACCATATACTATAATAAACATTATGTGAATATAGTCTCTCTCTCTCTGTCTCTCTCAAATATTGTTTGTTTGTTTGTTTGGAGATAAGGTCTCATTCTGTCACCCAGGCTGGAGAGCAGAGGCACGATCATAGCTCACTGCAGCCTCAGACTCTTAAACTCAAATTATTCTCCCACCTTAGCCTCCCAAAGTACTGGGATTACAGGTGTGAGCCACAGTGCCTGATCTCAAAATATCTTAATGCACTGTACTCACCTATTTTCCGACTGTGATTGATCATAGATAACTGAAACCGTGGAAAGCAAAACCATGGATAAGAAACTAATGGCAATCATAAAGCATACGTGATTAGAGAGGCTAAGTGTGGTCTTGCATCTTGGATATGGTGACACTTTTGAGAGTGAATAGACACTGTACATAATTATAATGATGTCAGTACAACAAATAATAAGATTGTCCAAGACAACACAGCAAGTATGTTCAAAAACTTTTAGATGGTGTCTAGGGGATATTGTCATCAGATGCTGGTGACAAATATTCTATTTTTGGACAATTCATCTGGTTCCTGAGCTGATCCTGTGTTCTGGGCCATATTTGGCTAGATCTTCAGGAGGTCTACAGTCAGGCTGGTTGGGAGGGCCCTGGTCCCAGGTGGATGTCAGTGAGGGTTGGGATCCCAGTACTAGCTGTCCAGAATGTGCAGAGCAGTGAGGAAGACTTTTGTCCAGAGTTGTGAGAGCCTTGGTCTGTGTGCCCTAAAGCCTTTGGGCCTGTGCTGAGGGCTGGTTCTCAGCTATCTTTCTGTATATAATCTTTAAGAATTAACTTAAGGCTGATTGTACCATGCAAGTATTAAACTGGCCTAAGTCACCTCTGCAGTGCTGACATTAATTGAATTGAAGGGAGATATAGACAGAAATAGATTAGAGAGACAGATAAACATGCATAGACAGAGAGAGTGCATATGGCACTGTATACATAACTCTGATGTAGAAATTATGGAATTATAGCAAGAAAAATGCTTTCTTAACAATGCCTATAGAATCTTATAGTGGAAGAAAACTGGGTAGATTTGAGAAATGAGAGAGTAGTGGAAAGAACATTGGAGGGGAGTTTAAAAAACTGAATTTTGGTGTTGGTTAATCATCCATGAGGGGTAGAAAAAAACAACAGTAATAGCAAAAATTATTAAACTTTTATTATTAACCTATTTAATCCTCCAAACAACCATAAAAAGCAGATACTCTTTCAGTCTACTTTTTACCCAAAAAGAAGGTGACACAGAGAAGTTAAGTAATCTGCCTAAAGTCACACAGTAATTTTGTGCCAGAAAATAAGTCCAAGTCGTCTCACTCCTGAGTTCATGCTCTTAACTTTAGCATATATTTTTTCCTTTTTTTTCTTTTTTTTGTGTGTAAAATCAGGCAATTCGATTAGATAATGTCTAGACCCTTTCCTCTGTTATAGCCTATGACTCCGGATTTATGTTTAAGTGAAAGTGTTTAGATATATAAAATAATCTAATTTTCATGGTCATATTTACAAGTTACATTCAACATAAAAGCTAGCTTTTCCTTGCAGCACATATCCTGCTCAAAATTCATTTTACAAGAGGCTAAAAAAGGCAAAGAAAGTTAGCTATTGGAAATAATGTGGTTTTTATTCATCTTCAATGGCAGCGGCTCTGGAGTCAAGGGTAGACAAAGATATCAGCACTCTAGTGGTAGTGGAGTCTTAAAATGCACGCTCATCCCTTCCATAACATTTTTAAAAAGTCAGGTTAGCATAAGCCTTTCATTCAGCTAAGAAAACAATTTCTTCCAACCAAAAGTGAACTGATAGTAATGTCTCAGTTTCGATTCTGTCTTCTTTCTTCAAGTGGAAGGGAAAGAAAGTGATAGAGGCCTCAGCATCTCTACAGAAGAGGCCAAGTGGGTCTTTTGTAGACTACTTCTTAGAAGGGCCGTTTGCTCTCGGCAAAGCCCTGGTGCTTCCCTCATGTGCAGCCATCTCAGCACTCTCATGCACTCTGTAATGGAAGAAAAAAAAAATCGATTCCTTACCATCCTGGTTATTCATGGCTGAGGCTCCTACCATAAAAGCCAGATGAGCAAGAGAAAAGCGTGCAAATTTATCGAATAACTTTTATATGACATGAAACCCTTCATTAGTAAATGAAGACCTAAAGAAATGGTTAAAACTGTGCATTTTTAAGATGAAGAGTCTACAGGCATGGACAATATAACAGGGCGAAAAGAGTGCAATCTTATGGACGTAAACTAGGGGAAGTTTAGCAAAACTGTTTGTTCAGATTCTTCCCTGTGACCCTTCATCGTCAGAGATAAGGATGTTTCTTTCCTTCAGATATAGGAAGGGCACCTCTTAAATGAGGATCTTATGGCCTGCTTCAGGGAATAATTAGAAAATCTTTCCTAGGTTTTGCGAACTGCTTCAGGGAATAGGGCAAAGGGAGTTGACAGTGACCTTCCAGCATGTGCAGCTTTCTTCAATATGCCAAGTGCCATAATTTGGGGTATTGTCTGAAATCTCTTCAGCTCTCTCCTTATGTCTCTTTCTAATGCTGCTCTTTCCTCTCACAAGTAAAAATTACTGGGAATGCTCCAAGCATTGCCTATCTTGGCTGAATTCCAGCAAGAACCAAAGTCCTAATCTCTAGGTTGAATTTCATCTATACAGAAGTCAATGAGAGCCGAGGAAGAAGCACAGAGTATTATGTAAAAACAGAGCAGGGGTACGTATGAGGAAGGGAAGAATTAGAAAAAGAAACTAGGAAAAAGTAATCCCTAAACTGGACATTAATGAATGAGTAGGAGTACAGCTACTGTTATTGCTGGAAAAGAGTATTTCAGGCAAAAGGGAGAGCATACACCAAGACCTGGAGGTTGCAAATTTCCCAGGGTGGATGCTCATTGGTGGAGCTTCATGGTGGTCTTGACAAGAGATGCAACTGACAAGGTAAGATGTCGCCCAAATATGAGACTTATTTACCTTTATCCTGAGGAAAACAGGGAGTTATTTCTTGCTTTTAGGTTTTTATTTTTTAGTAGAAATCTGACTCTATTGCCCAGGCTGGAGTGTAATGGCACACTCATGGCCACAGCAGCCTCAACCAGCTGGGCTCAGGCGATCCTTGTGCCTCAGACTTCCAAGCAGCTGTAACTACAGATGCATGCCACCATGCCTGGCTTGCATATTTATTTATTTATTTATTTATTTATTTACTACAGAGGCCTGGTCTTGAACCCCTGGGCTCAGGCAATTCTCGCATCTCTGCCTCACAAAGTGCTGGGAGTTACAGGCATAATCCACCGTACCCAGCCTATCAAGGGATTTTTGAGAATTGACAATGCCAGACTTTGGTTCACAGAGGTCATCTGGTTGATAAGATGGATTTGAGGATTACAAGACTAGAAGTCAGTTAAGAGATAGTGAATATGAGGAAACATAAAATAAGAATTATTTGGGTTGTGAAAAATAGAAATGGTCAAAAAACCCAAAAGTGATATTATGCACCAGAATTCTTGCTCTGGTGATTAGAGTGTTGGATGTTTACACAGACCTCTAGCCTCCTAAAATGGCCCCTAGAGCTCCTGATCATGATTCACTAAGTCCTCAGAGGCTCACATGTGCTTAGGAAGGTCTGACACTATGGTATCTATATCATCAACATGTTTTATATGTCTTTATTTTTTATTTTTCTACAACGGAGTTATATTGCTTTATAATTTAAAAACATACATACATTAAAAAATACAATTCCTAAAATTGCCTGAGAAGAATTCTGACCTTGCACAACTAATACCATAACCATCTATGAATTACAGAAAGCCAACACAAAAGAAAGAATATGCACAACAGATTCCATGATATTTTAAAATAAGTAGGTCTACATATTAAGTTGAAAATCTGAGGCAACTTTTCTTACAGTTCAGGGTACAGTGAATAGAAAGGATAGTTTTAGGATGTTAGAATTATCCTGAAAATGTTTCTGCATCATTTTAGAAAAGTAGGCATATTTTTAGCACAAGGACAGAGCCTTTGTCTTATGGCCATCGAGAGACAAATGGCTTACAATAAAATAAACTGCATTTGGTAATTAAGATGATGTGCATTGATTTCTACCACTTATCTCTTTTGAAACATCCTTGTAGAAAAGATCAGAAAATCACACAGCTGAGCTGTCAAAAGGGTGTATAAGGGCTGAGAGGGAGGACAGCAGGGAGCAAGGTGAGAGGTTTTTTGTTTTTGTTTTTTAAAGTGCTGCTAAAATTAATGGCGCTATTTTCACACTTGTAAAGTAGACAGTGTGATTATAGTCCAAGCAAGGTTTCTTCCTCTCCCTAGAGACTTGAGGGCTTGGATAGCCACTAGCTAAATACAAAGGTATAAATAATCACCATTTCCTCTTGTAGAAAAATAAGTAAATAGCCTTTCTCCAGAATGACTGTGGCTTGATGAATTAATGGGAATATGCTACCTTTGTGAGAAAATGTGATATTTCTCAACTAGGCAAAAAAAAAAAAAAAAAGAAGAAGAAGAAATAAGGCATCTAACTGGAAAAGAAGCAGTAAAACTGTCTGTTTCAGATGACATGATTTTTATATATAAAAACCCTAAAGCTCCACCAAAAAAACGTATTAAAACTATAAACAAATTCAGTAAATTTGTAGGCTATAAAATCAACATACAAAAAATCAATAGCGTTTCTAGTTTCCATACTCTAACAACAAACTGTGAAAGAAAGAAAGAAAGAGAGAGAGAGAGAGAGAGAGAGAGAGAGACAGAAAGAAAGAAAGAAAGAAAGAAAGAAAGAAAGAAAGAAAGAAAGAAAGAAAGAAAGAAAGAAAGTTAGTTCAGAGAGCAATCCCAGGATTAAATGCAGCAAAATGGCTGAGTAGAATTCTCCAGGGATCCTCCCCCAGAGAAACATCAATTTGAGCAACTATCCACACATGAGAAAACCTTCACTGGAGCCCAGAAAACCGGGAGAGAGATCACAGTGCCTAGTTTTAGCATAATAATAAGAAATGACACATTAAAGAGAACAGGAAGAAGAGTTTTGCATTACCTGTCCACCCTCCCTTCACCCTCAGGCACCACTGCACAGAAAGAGAGAGAGAGAGACACTGTTTTCTTAGGGAAAGGAGAAGGAAGTAAGCATGCGACATTGCCTTGCCGCAAAGTATTGGACGAGCTACATTAAAACCTAGCATGAGAAAGAACCTCTTAACCCCTGACACTAGGCTGGTACCAATGAACAGAGCCTCTACACCCAGCCCAGCACTAGATTGGAAACTATACTCCTGGTGGGACAGACTCATGCTCCAGCTCACATTACTGCCAGCCTACTACAGTGACCTTGTGTCCTGAATAAACCTCAACAGTAACCAGAGCATGACACCTGCAGGCCTGAGGTGTGCCCCAGGGCTGCACGGGTCTCAGTAGTAGTGAGCCTTGGGTATGATTCAGTGTTACATTAGCCTAAGTGGCCATAGAATTGCCCATGTCACCATTTTCCCAGCCCCAGCCAGCACAGCACAGAGAAAGACATCATTTACTTGGAAGAGAGAGAGAGAAGTATAGAAAATTGCTTTGCAACCCAGTATTGTGTCCACTGTGGCAAAATTCAGCAATGGACAGAAACTTGCAGCTCATGACACCAGGTGAGTATCTGTGAAAGGAGCCTCTCAATTTGACCTGGCATCTCATCCAACAGAAACCCACATCTCTAGTGAGATGGACTCAAGATCTGACCCATATCACCACTGGCCAATTATGAGAGTCTCAGGTCCTGAATAAACCTCTGCAGCAGACAGGCCACAGCAGTCACAGGCCTAGGGTGCAGTTCAGTGCTGCACTAGTAATGGCAGCTGCAAGCTTTGAATGGGACCCAGCACTGTGTCAAACTCAGGAGCCAAAGGATTTTAACTACAGTGCTCCTGAGCTTAGGGTGCTGCCCCCTAGCATTGCAATTTAGGATTCTCATCAATCATCCTGCCTTGAATCTCTGGACAGGATTATTGCAGTAGGAAACTCCCAAAGTCAAACTGTGAAGAATACACAGACATTAAAGTACAACCACAGGATAAAGATCACTCAGGAAAATATAATGACACCAAATGGATAAAATAATATTCCAGTGAATGACCCTAAAGAGGTGGAGATGGAAGAACTGCCTTATGAATTCAAAATAGCTATTGTAAGAAGCTCAGTAAACTTCAAGAATATACAGAGAAACAATTCAGATACTTATAGAAATTTAACAGAGATTGAAATAATAATTTAAAAAATTAAACAGAAAAACTGGAGCTGGAAAACATAATGAATGAAATAAAAATGCAAAAGGAAGCATCGGCAGCAGAATTGATCAATCTGGGGAAAGACTATGTAAATGTGAAGACAAGTTACTTAAAAATAAACACTGAAAGAAAAAAGAAGGAAGGCCAGGCTCAGTGGCTCAGTCTGTAATCCCAGCACTTTGGGAGGCCAAGGCGAGATTGCCTGAGCCCCCGGGTTCAAGACCCACCCTGGCAACTTGGAGAGATCTCGACTCTACAATAAATAAAAAATTAGCCAGGCATGGTAGCACGTGCCTGTAGTTCTGGCTACTTGGAAAGCTGAGGAGGAAGGATCGCAGGAGCCCAGCAGGTCAAGGCTACGGTGGCCAGGAGCATGCCACCATCCTTCAACCTGAGTGACAGAGTGAGACTCCAATTCAAAAAAAAAAAAGAAGGAAAAAGAATTAAGAAAGCTTATGCAATTTATAAGATAACACCAAAAGAGAAAATTAACAAGTCATTGCTTTTTGAGAGATTAGAAAAAGAGATCGAAAGTTTATCAAGGAAATAGCAACAGAACACTTTCTAAACCTGGGGAAAGACATAAATATTCCGGTCCAGGAAGATCAAAGATCCTCATTCAGATTCAATCCAAATAAGACTACCCAATGACATATTATAATGAAACTGTCAAAGATCAAAGACAAAGACAAGCTCCTGAAAGCAACAACAGAAAAGAAGGAAATAACATATAAGGGAATCACAATATGTCTACCAGCAAACTTCCCAACAGAAAACCTAGAGGCCAGAAGAGAGAGGGATGATATAGTCAAAGTGCTGAAGTAAAAAAAAAAAAAAAAATTTCTTTACTGTATTGAGCAAAGCTGCCCTTAAGAAATGAAGAGATTTTCCAAACAAAACCTGAGGGAATTAATCACCACAAAGCCTGTCTTACCAAAAATCCTAAAGAGAATTCTTTAAGATGAAAGAAAAGGGCACTAATAAGTAACACAAAGACATCTGAAAGTATAACTCACTGGTAAAAGTACATGGTCAAATTCTGCATATTCTAATAATGTAATGATATGTAAATCACTTATATTTTTAGTATGAAGGTTAAGAACAAAGCTATTAAAATTATAACTACCATACTTTTAAGTGATATGCAAAGAAAACATAAATTGCAAAATTCAAAATGGTGGACAGTGGAATAAAAGTAAAAGTGTAGAGTTTTGGGGGAATTTTTTATTTTGGGGGTGTGTATATGTGTATGTGGTTTTTGTTTTTGCAATCTAAATTAAGATGTTTTTTGTAAGCCTCATGGTAAACACAAAGCAAAAACCTATACTAAATACATACATAAAAAACAAGGACTCATAACATACCACTCAAGAAAATGAGTTAACCATATAGAAAGACAGCACAAGAGGAAGAAAGGAACAAAAGTTCTAGAGCACAATTAACACAATGGCAGTTGTAAGATTGTATCTATTAATTACACTGAGTATAAATGGATTAAATTATTCAATCAAAAGACATAGACTGGTTGAATAGAAAACACCAAAATAAAAATACAGCTCAACAATATGCTACCTTCAAGAGACTCACTTCATCTGTTGGAACACACACAGACTGTGAGTGAAAAAAAATGGAAGAAGATATTCCATACAAATAGAAACCAAAAGAGAGCAGAAGTATCTATATTTATATCAAACAAAATTTTAAAAACTGTAAAAAGAGACAAAAAGATATTATGTAACAAAAACAGGGGTAACTCTGCAAGAGGATATAACACCTATAAATATGTATACCCAACATTGGAAAAAATATAACAGTGTACTTCAGCACTTCATAGTAAAAATATAAGTGATTTACATACATATCTGTAAATTTTGATAGATCTAAAGAGAGAGATAGACTGCAATACAATGATGGCAGAGGTCTTCAACGTTCTATTTTCAGCAATGAATAGATCATCCAGACAGAAAATCAACAAAGAAGCATCAGATTTAAACTGCAATGTAGACCAAAAGACATAACAGATATTTATAGAACATTCACTCCAACAGCTAAAAAATACACATTCTTCTCAACTACACATGAAACATTCTCCAGAATAGGTCACAAAACCAGTCTCACAAATTTAAGATAAAAAATCATATCAAATATCTTTTCTGATTACTGATCTAAAACTAAAAATCAATAACCAGAGAAACCTCTGAAGCATCACAAATATATAGAAATTAAACAATATGCTTCTAAACAACCACTGGACCAATAAAGAATTCAGAGAAAAAGTAAAAAGTTTCTTGAGACAAATGAAAATGGAAGCACAACGTCAAAATCTATGAGATACAGCAAAATCAGTTCTAAGAGGAAAATTTATAACAATAAATACCTAAATCAGAAAAAAAGAAGGATCTCAAATAAACAACCTAATGCTACTCTTTATGGAACTAGAAAAACAAGAACAAGATAAACACAAAATTAGTAGAAGAAAAAATAATAATAATGAGAGTAGAAATAAACAAAATGAAGAATAAAAAACAAAACCAAGAAAACAAAGAATTGATTTTTTTAAAGGTAAACAAAATTGACAAAGTTTAGCTACACTAACAAAATAAAGAGAGAGAAGGAAGACAAATAAATTTTAAAAAGGTATTACAAAAGAGATATCACAGAAATACAAAAACATTACTACCGTAAACTATTAAACACACTACTATAAGACACTACTATAAAAAATAATACACCATCAAATTGGACGGCTTAGAAGAAATGGATAAATTTCTGAACACATACAACCTACCAAAATAGAATCATGAAGAAAGAGAACACATTAACAGATAAATAATGAGAAACAAGATCAACTCAGTAATAAAAAGTCTTCCAACAAAGAACAGCACAGGATCTAATGCCTTTCTTGTTGAATCCTATCAAACTTCTAAAGAACAAATACCATTTTTTTCAAATTATTCCAAAAAATTGAAGGAGAGAAATTCTTCCAACTTCATTCTATAAAGCCAGCATTACCTTAATATCAAAATCAGACAAGGACACAACATAGAAAGGAAATGATGGTCCAAGTTCCTTGTTGAACATATAGGCAAAACTTCTTAACAGAATACTAGAAAACTGAATTTAACAGCATATTAAGAAGACTACCATAATAAAGCAAGATTTATCCTAAGGAGGAAAGGATTGTTCAACATATGCAAATCAATACATGTGACATGTCACATTAATAGAATTAAGGAAAGAAGCCATATGTTCATTTTTTTTTCTCTTTTAATTTTTATTTTGAAATTGTGGGGTACAATTCAGGGTTAGGTATACAAATGTTCATTGTGCAAGTACCCTTATTAATGAGTTGTTCCCCCTTGCCCAGGTGGATATCAACTACTGTCAATCTCAGCTATTCCTCCACACCCCACTCCACGCAGTTCCCCACTACTTTCAATCCCTTTCCTACAATAATTCAGTAGTTCAAGGTCCACTTATGAGTGAGAATATGCGACACTCAGTTCTTTGTTTCTGTGAGAGATCACACAGTATTATAAGGGCTAATTCCATTCACATTGCTGTGAAGTTCATGATTTTGTTCTTCTTTATGGCTGCGTTATATATAGTCCATTGTATATATGTACCACATTTTTTTATCCAGTCCTCTTTTGATGGGCAGCACGATTGGTTCCATGTTCTTGAGCAATGTTGTGATAAACATATGTGTGCAGGTATCTTTTTCATAGTGACCTGAGTTCTTCCGGGTATACTCCCTGTAGGGATTGCAGGATCATATGGAAGGTCAATTTCTAGGAGTTTTAGTAATTGCCACACTGATTTTCACAGAGGCTGCACTAGTTTACACTCCCACCAACAGTGTAGAAATGTTCCCTTTTCGCCACATCCTCTCCAGCATCTGTTATTTTTTGAGTTATTGATGATGGCCATCCTGACTGGAGTTAGGTGGTATCTCAGTGTAGTTTTAATATGCATCTCTTTGATGACTAGTGAAGCTGAACATTTTTTCATGTGTCTGTTGGCTGCTCATATGTCTTCCTTTGAGAAGTGTCTATTCATATCTTTAGCCCACTTTGTTTTTCTTTGTTTTTGTTTTTGTTTTTGAGTTGGAGTCTCACTCTGTCACCCAGACTGGAGTACAGTGGCCACTCCTGGCCACCACAGCCTCGACCTGCTGGGCTCCGGCGATCCTTCCGCCTCAGCCTTCCCAGTAGCCGGAATTACAGGCACGCGCTACCATGCCCGGCTGATTTTTTGATTTATTGTAGAGGTGAGGTCTCGCTGCCCAGGCAGGTCTCGAACCCGCGGACTCAGGCAATCCACTCACCTCAACCTCCCAAAGGCACGGGATTACAGGCTGAGCCACCGAGCCCAGCTAGCCCACTTTGTAATGTGGCTGTTTGTTTTTTTCTTTTCAGCATGTTTGAGTTCCTTGTAGATCCTAGATGTTAGGCCTTTGTCAGACATGGTGTTGGTAAATATTTTTTCCCAGGCTGTGGGCTGTCTCCCTGCTCTTTTGATGATTTTTTTGACTTTGCAGAAGCTTGTCAGTTTAATGAGGTCCCACTTGTCTATCTTATCTCTTATGGCCTGGTCACTTCGGGTTTTAATCAGGAATTGGTTACCAGTTCCAACTTCCATAAGAGTGTCTCCTGCATTTTCTAAGGTTCTTACAGTTTGAGGTTTCACATTTAGGTCTATGATGATCCATTTAGAGTTAATTTTTGTGTAGGGATCCTGTTTCAATCTTCTGCATGTGGTCAGCCAGTTTTCCCAGCACCATTTACTGAATAGATTCTCCTCTCCCCAGTAGCGGGTGGAGGCTTTCTCAAAGATGAGTTGATTGAGAAATTGAGGTTTTGCTTCTGGAATCTCAGTTCTATTCCATTGGCCTATATGCCTGCTCTTGTACCAATACCAGGCTGTTTTGATCAGTGTGGCTTTATAGTATAGTTTAAAGTCTGGGAGCGTGATACTGCATGCTTTGTTTTTTTTCTGAGGATTGTTTTGGCTATTCTTGGTCATTTATGTTTCCATATGAATTTCTGTATTGTTTTTTCTAGGTCTGAGAAGAATATTGCTGGCAATATGATGGGTATTGCATTAAATCTGTAGATTGCCTTAGGTAAAATGGACATCTTTTTTTTTTTTTTTTTTGAGTTGGAGTCTCACTCTGTCACCCAGACTGGAGTGCAGTGGCCGCTCCCGGCCACCGCAGCCTCGCCTGCTGGGCTCCGGCGATCCTTCCGCCTCAGCTTTCTGAGTAGCTGGAATTACAGGCATGCGCTACCACGCCTGGCTGATTTTTTGATTTATTGTAGAGATGAGGTCTCGCTGCCCAGGCGGGTCTCAAACCTGCAGGCTCAGGCACTCCACTCACCTCAGCCTCCCAAAGGCACGGGATTACAGGCTGAGCCACCGAGCCCGGCTAAAATGGACATCTTAACAATGTTGGCTCTTCCAATCCATGAGCATGCAATATTTTTCCACTTGTTTGTGTCATCTTTGATTTCTTTGAGTGTTTTGTAGTTTTCACTGTAAAGGTCTTTTATGTCTCTGGTTAGGAAGATGCCAAGGTATTTCCTTTTTTTGGTAGCTATTGTAAATAGAACTGTGTTTCTTATTCGGGTTTCTGTTTGTTTATTGTTGGTATATAGAAATGTGATCGTCTTTTGTACATTTATTTTATACCCTGAGACTTTGCCAAAGTCCTTTATCAGCGCCAGGAGGTTTTTGGCAGGTTTTCTTGGGTTTTCAAGGTATATAATTATGTCATCTGCAAAGAGAAATAACTTGACTTCCTCTTTTCCTATTTGGATACCCCTGATCGCCTTCTCTTCTCTGATTGCTCTAGCCAGGACTTCCAAAACTATGTTGAATGGGAGGGGCGAGAGTAAGCATCCTTGTCTGGTTTCAGTTTTCAGTGGAAATTGTTCCAATTTTTGTCTGTTTAGGAGTATGCTGGCTGTGAGTTTCTCATAGATGGCTTTTACTATTTTGAGGTATGTTCCATGTAGGTCTAGATGTTGTAGGGATTTTATCAAGTTGGGGTGCTGGGTTTTATCAAAAGCTTTTTCTGCATCTAATGACATAATCATGTGGGTTTTGTTTTTACATCTGTTGATGTATTTAATTATTTTTATGGTCTTACAAATGTTGAACCAGTCTTGCATCCTGGGGATGAAACCTGCTTGGTTGTGGTGGATGATTTTTGAGATGTGTTGTTGAATCTTGTTTGCTAGGATCTTGTTGAGAATTTTAGCATCTGTGTTCATCAAGGATATTGGCCTGTAGTTCTCTTTCTTTGTTGGGTCTTTACCTGGCTTGGGTATCAATGTGATGTCAGCTTCATAAAATGATTTGGGGAGATTTTCATCTTTCTCAGTCACCTGGAATACTTTCAATAGGATTGGTATCCATTCTTCCTTATATGTTTTGTAGAATTCCGCTGGAAAACCATCTGGTCTGGGGCTTTTTTTGTCGGTAGTTTTCATATGACATAATCAATTTCCTTGATTCTTATTGGTCTATTTAGGGTCTCAGTGTTTTCTTGTTTCCACCTAGGCAGGTTGTGTGATGTCAGAAAGTCCCCCATTTCCTTTAGGTTTTCAAGTTTGTTTCCATACATTGTACATAACAGTCTCTGATAATCTTTTATATTTCTTCTGGGCCAGTTGTGACTTCATCTTTTGTGTTTCTGATTGAGTTTATCTGGGTTTTTTCTCTCTTTTTCTTGATCAGTCTGGCTAGGGGACCATCTATCTTGTTTATCCTTTCAAAGAACCAGCTTTTTGTTTTGTTTATTTTTTGTATTATCTTTTTATCTTCAATGTCCTGGATTTGGGCTTTTATTTTGGTGATCTGGATTCTTCTGCTGAAGTTAGGGTTTTGGTGGTCTTGCATTTCCAGCATCCTTAGGTAACTTGTTAGGCTGTTAACTTTCCATTTTCTTCATGTGTGTTTGTAAAGATATGAATTCCCCTCTTACTACTGTTTTCATGGCATCCCAGAGGTTTTGGTAAGATGTTTCTTCCATATGTTCATTTTAAAAGATGCTGAAAAAGCATTTGGTAAAATTCAACATACCTTCATGGTAAGAATTCTCAATAAGTGAGATATAAAAAGAAAATATCTCAACACAACAAAGATCATATATGACAAAATCACAGCTAACATCATGTTGAATGGGGGGAAGTAAAAAACTTTTCTTCTAAGATCTGGAACAAGTCAAAAATATCCATTTGTACCACTCTTACTCAGTATAGGAAGTCCTAACCAGAGCAATTAAGCAAGAGAAAGAATAAAGTGGACCCAAACTGGAAAGAAGAGAGCCAAACTGTTCCTGTTTGCAGATGACATGATATTAAATATAATAAACCCTAAGGACTCCACCACAAAACAGTTAGAACCAGTAAACAAATTTAGTAAAGTTGCAAGATACAAAATAAATATGCGAAAATCTATACACCAATAGAAAACTACCTAGAAAAAAAATGAAGAAAACAATCCCATTTACAATAGTTATAAAAAATAGAATATCTAGGAATAAATTTAAATGAGGAAGTAAAGGATTTCTACAATGAAAACTATAAAATATTGTTGAAAGAAAAAGAAAAGGTCACAAATAAATGAAAATATATCTCATGTTCCATAAGACTTAAAGCAATCTACAGAGTCAATGCTATCTCTATCAAAATACCAATGACATGTTTCACCAGGATAGAAAAAAAATCATAAAGTTAATATGGGATTACAAAAGATCCCTGAATAACCAAAGCAGTTCTGAGCAAAAACAACAAAGCTGGAGGCATCACACTACCTGATTGCAAAATATACTACAAAACTAGAGTAACCAAAACAACATGGTACTGGCATAAATGCAGACACATAGACCAATGGAACAGAATAGACAACCCAAAAATAACTTCATATTTATTTATTGCCAAATCATTTTCAACAAAGGTGCCCAGAACACACATTGGGTAAAGAACAGTCTCTTCAATAAATGGTACTGGGAAACCTGGATATCTACATGCAGAAGAATGAAGCTGAACCCTTATCACTCACCATACATAAAAATCAATGAAAAATGAATTAAACTTAAGTGTAAGACCCCTGAAAAATAAAATTACTGGAAGAAAACATAGGGGAAGTGCTTTATGACATTGGTTTGGGCAAAGACTTTTTGGCGTAAGACCCCAAAAGCACAGACGACAACAGCAAAAATAGACAAGTGGGCTTACCTCAAATGAAAAGCTCCTGAACCTCCAAAAAGAGGAAAATAAAACAACAATCAATAGAGTGAAAAGACAACATACAGAATGGAAAAAAATATTTATAAACTACTCATTAAGCAAGGGGTTAATATTCAAAATGTATAAGGAGTTCATACAATTCAACAGCAAAAATTAAAATGATTTGATTTTTTAAATGGGTAAAAGATCTGAATAGACATTTACCAAAAAACATACAAATGGCCAACAGGTATATGAAAAAAATGTTCTACATCATTAATCATCAAGGAAATGCAAATAAAAACTACAATGAATTATCACTGCATCCCAATTAGTATGGTCATTATCAAAAAGATAAAAAATAACAAATTCAGGTGTGGTTATGGAGAAAGGGAAGCACTCATACACCGTTAACGGGAATGTAAATTAGTGGAGTCATTATAGAAAACAGTATGGAAGTTCCTCAAAATATTAAAAATTGTACTACCATATCATCCACCAGTTCTACTATTGGCTATACTTTCAAGGGAAATGAAAAAAAATACGTCAGTGAGACAACTGCACACCCATGTTTCTTGAAGCATTATTCATAATAGCTAAGATATAAAAAGAACCTAAGTGCATGTCCATAAATAAATGGATAAATAAAGTGTTGCAAATATGTCTTTAAAATGGAATACCAAACCCGCCATAAAAAAAGAATTAAATCTTATCATTTAGAGCAATATGGCTGAACCTCAGAACATTATGCTAAATAAGTCAGGCACAAAAAGACAAATGCCACATAATCTCACTCATATGTGAAATCTAAAGAGGTTAACCTCATTGGAGTAGAATAGTGGTTATCAAAAACGGAGGAGGATGGGTAGAAATAAGGATAGGAAGAGACTGGTCAACAACTACAAAGTTTCAGTCAGAAGAAATAAGTCATAATGTTCTATTGTGCAGTAGAGTGACAGGAGTTAATGATATTGAATACTTCAAAATAGAAGAAAGAATTTTGAATGTTCGCAGCCAAAAGAAATTATAAATGCATGAGGTGATGGATATGTTAAATACCCTGATTTGATCATTACACAATTTGTATATATGTATATACACTTTACCCCATACATATGTACAATTATGCATCAATTTAAACAATAAAAATTTTAAAAGATGAAAAACAATTGCAATTTTAGTGGCATCAAAAAGAATCAAATAGGAATAGATGCAACCAAGGAGTTGAATGATCTATACATTAAAATTACAAAACATTAACAAAAGAAACAGAAAGAGACACAAATAAATGAAAAGATTATCTGTGTTCAAAGAATGGAAGAATTAATATTGTTAAAATGGTAATGCTACCCAAAAGACTCGACAGATTGAATACAATTCCTGTCAAAATCCCAATGGCATTTTTTATAGAAATAGAAAAAAATAACTCTAAAACATATGTGAAACCACAAAAGACTGAAAAACCAAAGCAATCTTGAGCAAGAATAAAAAGGTAGAAACATCACACTGTCATTTGATTTCAAATTATATTACAAAGCAAAAGTAATCAAAACAGTGTGGTACAGGCATAAAAACAGATTCATAGACAAATGGAACAGAATAGAGAGCCCAGAAATAAACCTACACATCTATGATCAACCAATTTTTTATAAAATTGCCAGGAATACACAATAGGGAAATAATAATGTCCTCAATAAATAGCATTGAGAAAACTGGATATTCATATGCATAAGAATAAAATTGGACCCTTACCTTTCTACCATACACAAAAATCAACTCAAAATGTATTAAAGATCTATACACATCACTTGAAACTATAAAACTAAAAGAAAACACAGGAAGGAACTCCTTGACATTTTTCTTGGCAATGGTTTTTTGAATTTGCACACACAGCACAGGCAACAAAAGCAAAATTAAACAAGTGAGTTTACATCAAATTACAAAATTTTTGCACAGCAAAGGAAACAATCAACAAGATGAAAAAGCAACCTACTAAGTGGGAGAAAATATTTGCAGACAATAGACACTACATCCAAAAGGGGTTCATATACAAAATGCATAAGAAATTGATACAACTCAGCCGGGCTCGGTGGCTCAGCCTGTAATCCCGCGCCTTTGGGAGGCTGAGGTGAGTGGATGCCTGAGCCCACGGGTTCGAGACCCACCTGGGCAACTTGGCGAGACCTCATCTCTACAATAAATAAAAAAATCAGCCGGGCGTGGTAGCGCGTGCCTGTAATTCCGGCTACTTAGAAGGTTGAGGTGGAAGGATCGCTGGAGCCCAGCCGGTCGAGGCTGCTGTGGCCGGGAGTGGCCACTGCACCCCAGTCTGGGCGACAGAGTGAGACTCCAACTCAAAAAAAAAAAGAAATTTATACAACTCAATAGCAAAAAAACAAATAACAAGTAAAAAAATGGGCAAAGGACTGGAATATTTTTCCAAAGAAGACATACAAATGGACAATAGGTACATGAAAAGATGTTCACCGTCACTTGTCATCAAGGAGGTGTGAATCAAAAATACAATGATTCTTCTCATTTACTAGAAAAAGTGGTTCAAAACATACATCTACGAGATATTACATCATACCTGTTAGGATGGCTGTTACCAAAAAGTTAAAAGCTAACAGGTGTTTACAGGGATACGAAAAAAGGGAACCAGCCGGGCTCGGTGGCTCTGTCTGTAATCCCACGCCTTTGGGAGGCTGAGGTGAGTGAATTGCCTGAGCCCACAGGTTCGAGACCCGCCTGGGCAGCAAGACCTCATCTCTACAATAAATCAAAAAATTAGCCAGGCGTGGTAGCGCGCGCCTGTAGCTCCAGCTACTTGGAAGGCTGAGGTGGAAGGATCGCCAGAGCCCAGCAGGTCGAGGCTGCGGTGGCCGGGAGCGGCCACTGCACTCCATTCTGGGCGACAGAGTGAGACTCCAACTCAAAAAAAAAAAAAAGAAAATAACAAGAAATTAATGTTTGTTCATTGCTCTAATTCAAATTCCAATGATCTCGTGACAACAGCTTTGATAGCCAATCCAGAAAAAAAGTTCCAAAATAGCTTTGATGGGTGGACTAGGCACTGGCATCGGTGCATAGCTTCCCAAGGGGAGTACTTCAAAGGTGACCATAGTGATATTCAGCAATGAGGTTGGTAGCACTTTTTCTAGGATGAGTTCGCAATCTTGATTGTCAGACCTCGTATACATGGAATATTAAAAAAAAAAAAAAAGTCAAACATAGAAATCGAGAGTTGAATAGCAGTTAGGGGTTGGGGCTCCCATGAGAGTACAAACTATCAGTTGTAAGATAACTAAGTTTGGGAAATCTAACATATAGCATAGTAACTGTGGTTAGTAACAATGTCTTGTGTACTTGAAATTTGCTAAAAGGGTAGTTCTTAAGTGTCCTCACCAGAAAAAGAAAAACAAGGTAACTAGGTGAGGTGATGGATATGTTAGTTGGACTGATTATGAGAATAGTTTCACAAAATACGTGTATATCAAAACATCACACTATATACCCTAAATGTGTACGATTTTTATATGTCACTCATACTTCCATGGGGTGGGTGGAGGAACTTCAAATACAAATCAGAGGCTGTTCACATTCTCCCATAGGAGATTCCCTCCAGCCTGGCCTGCTTGCTGGTCAGCCCATGTGTGCCACCTCTGAGGATGCAGTTTTCTGTGCAATGGCTGGACACACTGGAGACAAGAGGTTGCTGACTGTTCGGTGGAGTCTTTGATCCCTACATCTATATTATCGCATTGTTCAACTCACAGGAATAAGGACTTTGATTCCTATTTAAACCAGGGCTTTAGAGGATATTTAAAAGAAATAATGGAAATTCCCAGCATGGAAACATTACTTTTTGCTGAAAGCACAGTTCACAGAGAGAGGGGAAAGAGGGAGTTAGATCTGATTCCTAAGTGACATATCTATTCATACTTTTGAATCCAATAATGTGAGCACGTTTATGCTCGTGTTTAAAACATGGGCACCAAAACAACACTTAGAAAACAAATGTTTTTAAGTCTAAGTTGAAGATAAGATGAAATTTATTTTGGGACAACAGCAGTGACCAAAACAAACAAAAAAAAAAATAGCAAGGGACCAGTTCAACACACGGGAACTGGTCAAGTAACAGTCTCATGTGAAAGTACAACTACCTGAATGCCAACGAAATCCTGTGTCTATTCTGCCCGCATTATCGTTTAATTTCTCATCTTCTTTAGAGGTTTTAATATATGGAAAAATGAATGCACACACAGAGAAGTAGATAATTACACAGTTTAAGAGTAGACCAGTTACTGGATTAAAATTAACTAAATTCAGAATTACATTGAAATTCAGAAGAATATTTATTTTTCCCACATTTTTAACGCCTTCCTTGAAGCAGGTTTTGTTTTCATTGATTTCAATAATCTATGACTAATAAACACATTATTCCAGCAGCCTATGAAAAGGAAACTCATTTTTTAAAAGATCATTCTTCCTCAACCAAAGCACCTCTTTGAATCTTGTTTTCTGAGTGAGTTAGCCTATGGGGTGGAGGAGGGGAAGGAAGGCTGGGCGTGTGCTGGGAGAAAGCTGGGTGGGAGGGTGTGGAGTTTCAGAGATGACAAATCCCGGCCTACCCGACAATGCTGCCTTGTCCTGTAGCCTCCCAGCCCTTACAGTTGTCACCCATGTGTAGTTAATCAGATTAAAAGCCTCTGAGAAACCCCTTTGATTCCCTGTCAAACAAAGGTATGTAATAAAACAACAAATAGCAGGAAGAATATAACACCACACCTGGGTTAGTAAGAGGAGCAAAGGCAACTCTGTGTGATCAGGTGCCTCGGGGACCTTCTGGTGCCCATCAGGGGCCTGAAAGGTTTCCTGTGGCCCTGGCATTCTGGATTTAAGGAAACTTGGGGTAATTAGTAAACAGAACACAGTTGAGGGCTTTTTGCCACAAACTGAATCTAAGAAAATAAAAGTAAGGCCATGGCAAAGTTGTCTCAGTAACATCACTGACTACCACGGAGCAGTCTGGTGGTGGAAGGGCCTGACCAGCTTGGGTAAGGGTGACATCGCAGGATGCGATCTGAGCCCTCCTTGTTCGCAGAAACTTCTGTTGGCAGAACAGGGTCTGTCTGTTGTGCGAACACAGAGGGCATTGAGCCCAAAGCCTCATATACATTAAAAATATAATGAGAGGGATTTTTATCTTCCATGAATATTTAATTCTCCTGAAAGCTAACCATCTGCATATCACAATGCCCCAATGCGTGTGTGATTTTCTCTGTTGTCTTTCAAAATAAAGCAGACCATTTCCCTCTTCCTGTGATGCCTTGAAAGTTGCTTAAATGTGCATTGATCGCTTTGATCTAATGAGTGTGTATATTTTAAAACAAAGTCAGCACTGTTGCTCTAATCTATTTGTGTGAAGGAAACAGAACAATGGGGGGAAGCCAGGTCGGGTTCCATTGTTTTCCTGGTGGCCTGTATCACAATTCACTGCCGTTTTGAATGCTGTTTAATTTTTGCTGATGTCTTTTTATCTTAGGCTTCATGTGAATTTAAAAAGAGTTTCATTGATATGCAACCTACTGAGTATTATGATATCTTGCCCGTCCTGTTGCACTGTGGAAGCCTGCAGCTGCCTGAAGCTTAATTATGCATGCATGCATGCAAAGCCCAGATGCTCGGCCAAGAGTGCCTCAACCGACTACAGTTCCTCACTTGTTTTTGTTTGAATTATAATTGGGCAGATCTATATTTCTCAACCCATTTTGGAGCTCGGGCATGCTCCTCTCTACCTCTGTTCCTACCTCTGTTTGACTCAGCTTCTTCACGAAGCAGCTCTTTGCCGATATGAAGTGCCTCTGAGATCTGAGAAGGGTCATTCATGGTTTTGACAAATCCTTTTACCTACACAGCAATTTTAAAAGGTACAAAAATGACCCTAGCCCCAATCAGTTTTCTTCCAGATGGTTGGTAGCTTTAAAAAAAAAAGGGGAATAGTTAACTAGAGGCTGGCATCTGGGTAGAAACAAAGAAGGCTTAGAGCCAGACATCTACAATGGAAAAGAATAAAGCTTTACACCTGCTGAAAGAAGGTAATGGAGACCAGCACAAACAGATTTGTTAAGCATGCACATCCACTATTCAGAGAGCCTTTTGTGAACTGTTTTTCAACCTACCTAAGGGATCTCGGTCTTCAAGAATAACAAAGCCTCATCTGAGAGTGTGAAAGTGGGTATGGCATTGCACTAAATATAACCAGGTTGGTGTTACCCTGAGTTGCTCTTCATCAAGAGATGTGCAGACAGAGTAACTCTCTCATATAGGAGAGCAGCCGTTGGTAACAGCACTTTTTTTTTTTAGTTTTGAATTTTTTTTAATTTTTGAGACTGGGTTTTGCTACGCTACCAAGGCTGGCCTCGAACTCCTGGGCTCAAAAGATCCTCCTGCCTCAGCCTCTCAATGGCTGGGATTATAGGCATACACCACCATTTCCAGCAATATAGTACTTATCTACAAGATACTGTCAGAGACATTGATATTGTTTTTCAAATGGAGCATCAAATTAAATATACAGCTTAATATTGAAAATCTTGGAATATTTTTGTGATACTAAAGCTTAAAACAAGTCATGAAACTGTATTGAAGCTCAAAGAGTAAGCAGGAGTTTATGAAATAATTATCCATGACAATTTTAAGACATATAAAACCCTTGGGTAAGCATTTGTCATTCAATTAGATTACTTCTACTTGAAGAATAATTCTTAACAACATTTTCATCCTGTTAAACAAAAAAATTATCCTGACACTTGTTAAAGTGGTTAGGCAGATTTTATTCAGGACTATTGTGATGAGTGTAAGTACTACTGCAGTGATGTTTTACAGCAGGGGAGAAAGACTGGACCAGAAACAGAATATAATAAGGAAAAGTGAGGATTTATGAGGAGGTGCTCGATGGAAAATTACTAAGAAGTAATGTAACTGAGAACTTCCGTTTCAGCTTTTGAGAAACAATTTTAAGTTTTTTTCACTCTAAACCTACACTTTAAGTTGTTGTTTTTTTCTTATTAATCTAATAGTGTGTTTGCTTGAGAAGTTCCAGAGGCTATTACAGAGACTGACTTTGGAATAATAGAGTATGGAGACCCCACAGCAGGCAGAATTCATCTTTGTTTCGAGGTCACCTGTAGGCAGTTTATCTACAATATGGCCACAACTGGAACAGCATCAGCCAGTTCTCCAGGTGGGCAACAATTCAAGGCAACCATCATGCCAAGAACTGCTGATCCTTATGCTGCTCCCAGATATTCCTCATTCCATTCTTTCCCCTGAAAATTTCTATCCTTGGCCTAAAATTTTGAAATGGTTTCTTTGAGGCATAAGCCTGGCCAATTCTCCATCTGCTGGCTTTTGGAATAAAGTCACCATCCTTCCACTAAATCTCTTGCTTGTTTATTTTGGCTTGCAAGCGATGACTAGCAGAACTTACAATTGACAACAGAAATATCAGAGTAAGAGGGGATTCTGGCTAAACAGACCTAACAAGAGTCTTGCTGAAGGCAGTCCCAGGTGGTCAGATATCACCTGGAGGATGGTGGAAGATGAGAAATTTGGTAAGACATCGAGGGCTATTGGATAACAAGGGTTCTCTCTAAACTGACAGGATTCTTGCAAAAACTGGATTCTGCAAGGATGGAGACAGAAGGTCAGCCTAGTTGAGCAGAGGTCTCAGTGTAGCCTGACTAAAAATTAGCCAAAGAGAGAGTGTCTGTCAACAGCTTACCATGCATTTTATAGAGCCATTACAATTACTTGAGGTAGATACTATTATTATTGCTGTTGTACAGATAAAGACACTGAGACCTAGAGAGATTAGGAGACTTTCCAAAAACCAATGGCTTCTATGTGACAGAGTTGGGATTTGAACGCAAGTTGTCTGAATCCAAAATCCATGCCTAACAGCTATTATATTTTGCCTACCTAGGAACATTTGTCTCAAATATTATTTTCATCATATAACTTGTTTTTTTTTTTTTTGAGTTGGAGTCTCACTCTGTCGCCCAGACTGGAATGCAGTGGCCTCTCCCAGCCACTGCAGCCTTAACCTGCTGGGCTCCGGCGACCCTTCCGCCTCAGCCTTCCGAGTAGCCGGAATTACAGGCGCGCACTACCACGCCCGGCTAATTTTTTTATTTTATTGTAGAGATGAGGTCTCGCCTGCCCAGGCGGGTCTCGAACCCGCGGGCTCAGGCAATCCACTCACCTCAGCCTCCCAAAGGCACGGGATTACAGGCTGAGCCACCGATCCCGGCTTAACCTCTGTTTTATTGCGATAAATAATACTGGTATTTATCTAATACATATTAGGTGCCAAACACTGTTATAAGCTCTTTAGGTAGATATATTTATTATCCAATTTTCTAGATGAGGTCTCCACACTTAAACATGCTGCCAATAGTTCTTGAACTTTAGCAGGACTCAGGATCACCCAGAGGGTTTGTTAAAACATAGATTGCTACACTCCATTCCTAGTGTTTCTAATTCAGTATGTCTGGGTTACAGCCCAAGAACTTGCTTTTTTTAACACATAATATGGCTGGGTATGGTGGGCTCACTCCTGTAATCCCAGACTTTGGGAGTCTGAGGCAGGAGATTGTTTGAGCTCAGGAGTTTAAGACCAGCCCGGACAACATAGCAAGACCTTATTTCTAATAAATAAAATAAAAGACAAAAAACACACAGTGTTGATGCCTCTGGTCTGGGGTCTACACTTTTAGAACCACTACATTGTGCTGTACTCATATTACTTGTAAATAATTGATAGAGTTAATTATCCCATGTCCTTCACATATATGTTACACATTCCAAACTCTCACAAGGCAGAAAAAAATTGGATTCCAAGAAGTCTAGTAAATGATGTAGCATTAAACTAATGGTAAACAGCAGAGCCAGGACCCAAATAGAGAGTTGACTCCCAGCGCTCAAGCTCTTCCCAACAGACCATTCAAGTCTCCAGGCCAAATGGTCTTCCAAACTGACTAGTCATAGAGCAAACCAGGTTGTGTCTTAAACTAAATGTCAATGTGATATAATGCACATTAATAATTAATATATTCCCCGGGATGTGTGGAATAGTAGCATTGTCTTAATATGTTGCTAAAGAAAAAAATATTTTGTGTGTGTTAGCTATGTGTGAAATAACTAGTGTTGCTCAGAGAAATGATATTGCAAAGCATGGTACTTTGACATGCTGAGGACTTTGAACTAAAGAGGCAACCTCAGAACTAAGATCTCACTGACCTTCTGCCTTCCTGTCTCTTGTCCTCTTCTTCTCCCAAACCACAAGGAGGGACCTTCTCTGAAGTCTTCTTATCTGACTAAAGTGCTCCAGAAGGAGTGCAATTGTCTTGAGCCCTCTCTCTGTATACTCACCAAATAGGGAATATTAACTCACAAGAAAGAAGACTGGAGTTGACAACACACTCAGAGCCCAGAGGAACTTTGTCCCAGGTATTGTGTATTCTTCAGGTCCATTAATCTTCCCTAAAAATTGTGCTATTTCTGTAAAATTGCCTGCATCTCCAATCTCCCTCTTCCCTATGAAGAGAGCATTCAAGCTTCAGCCATCCAGCTCTTCTTTGAGTTTCATACTTCATGTGACTCCTGTGTGCTTGCACATTAACACATTTCTGTGCCTCTTCTCTTGTTAATCTATCTATTGTCAATTTGTTTTAGACTCAACGTTTTGAGTCTTCAGTCAAAGGAAAGTTTTCTTTACCCCTACACTACATACATTATATAAGAAGGGAGAGAATTTGCATGACTAAAGACACATATCAGTACTGTATTAAAAATTTGTTTAAGTCAAGACATTAGAAAGGTGCTTTTAATTTCAATAGTAAACAATGACATAGAGAGGAAGAGAGACAGATAGAGACCCGAAGAAAATGAATATTTATGTCTAACTAGGCTTGTAGATTTAAGTTTCCTTTCTTCCTTCCTTCTTTCTTCTTTTCTTTTCTTTTTCTTTCTTTCTTTTTTTTTTCTTCTTCTTCTTCTGTCTGAAACAGAGTCTCACTCTGTCACCCAGGCTAGAGTACAGCGGTATAATCAGAGCTGACTGCAGCCTCAAACTCCCAAGCTCAAGTGATCCCCTGGTCTCAGTCTCTTAAGTAGCTGGGATTATAGACAGTAGCCACAGCATTGAGCTTTTGACATGAAAATTTAATTTTCTAAATAGGATAGATCTAACATTTAGAAGTAGAGGTTAAAAGATCACATACTTGCTCATTTCTCAACACTAAGTTAGCAATAATATCTAAACTATTAATATTACTTCCCCTTGTGATGAGTCTGTACCCTATAGATCAAAGAGCACCAGAAAATGCATTAGCGCTGTTGACTCACTTGTGTTCTATACTGAAGAAGACAAAAAGTTAAAAGACCTGAGAAAGATTTCTATCTACCAAGTGGGTTAACATCCTTTCTTTTCTCCCAAGTAGAGATTAAATGTATTCATAAAGCATCACTTTTTATTTGCCTCAAGTGTGTCAATAAAACATGAATGTTAACTCATGGTTCACTAATATTTGAAGCAATTATATCAAAAGACATTTTTAAAATTGCAATTTAATGCATCTTTACAGAAAAGAATAATCAAATAAACATTAAATTCTTTATAATAATCCAGAGAGTTTGAGTTCAGCATTAGACAAGCCTGCATTAAAATCTCCACTTTGTCTTTTCTTTCTAGTGTTTTCTTGGATGTATTACATGATTTATCTGAAGGTCTGATCTCTATGTATAAAATGGTGATACTACTGCATATACTGCCTATACTTGTGAGAACATTTGTGAATGTCCTGAGAAGTAATATTCAGTAAATGGTTGCTGTTCTTCCTCATTTCCATAAAAATTTACTTCTAGGATGCTTATTAATATCCTTTTTCTTCTTTTTAAAAAATACATATATGAGGGGAGACCTTCCCAAAAACCAAAATTATCTTTTTTTGGAGAGCGGGCCCCTTGTACAGGTTTCCTCCACTAGTTAAGTGTTCTAGGAACGCATAAGTATCAGTGTACCAGCCGGCATTGTTGTAAGAGGCTGCATCCAGCTTCAGTGGATTTTTTAGGGGAGATTGTTTCAATGCATTTGCTTATTTCATGGTGGATGATTTACAAGTGCACCTGCCCACACCGCGATGAATGTTCAGCAGTTTTTGACCAAAAACAGCATGGCCCCCATGCCCTATGCTCCTTATTCACTCTATCTCTCCCCAAGCGACATTTTGTTGTTGTTTCCCTGATGGAAAAAAGTCCTCAAAGGGAAACATTTTGTCAGTGTGGAAGAGGTGAAACAAAAAACGGCACAAGCACTAAAAGGCATCAAAATTGACAAGTTCAAAAACTGTTTTGAGCAGCGGAAAAAGCTTCTCAATAGGTGTATAGTATCAAACAGAGAGGACTTTGAAGGTGACTAAAGTTTAAACATGTAAGAATAAATATACAATGTTTATAAATAAATTTGTTTTGGGGGGGCCCTCCCTTGTAGTTGTAACTCAAGTTTTTATACTATGTTGTTTTACCTATTTTTACTTCATAATTCTTTACTTACACATTACCCTCTATGATTATTTGCCTTTTAGTAGTCATCTAATAATATACAATTACATTCCTAGAGAATTATTTACTTTTAAAGTTTCCTATTTGGAACATCGAGATTTACATTTGCCCCCAATTTTCCCTTTAATGAAGAATGCCCTTAGACTGTTTTAGTGTGGCTTATTTTTCTTATGTCTTTAGACCACGTTCTTGACCAGGAAATAGTGGAAGTACAATATCATGTCCAAGAAGTACAATATCATGTCCAAGGGTAGAGATGAAAGGAGGTATTGTGAGTGGTGTAAGGTCAAAGATAATCAGACCTACACACGTTTGTGTCTTTTTACAATGTCAGATTTTTTTTATGTTATGTTAATCATAAAAGTCATGAATTGCATGGAGTTTCCAAGGAGGCAATTTTTCTTGGTATTTTTTTTGTACTTGGGTAGTCAGGGCCATGGGCACACATGCTCACGTCATGCTAAAGTCAGTCAGTAATCTAAATCATACATAATAATACACTTAGTCGATATATAAATGTTATGGGTCAAACATTATACAACAAATGAAGTAACATTTAACATTAAGAGAAAGGGATGGGAATAGGGGTTAACCAATCAGTCCAGAGAAAGTGAGGTGAACAGAAGGAATTTTTTTTCTGGGCTGGCATGGGTGAAACATCAGTGTGTCTTGTATGGAAGAGTCTTTGATGTGGGCTGTCTTTGGTGGAAGATGCCAGGTGTTAGTGACAGTAAGGTGTCTGTTAAGGTGGCTGTATGTTTTTTGTTGTTATTTTTAATTTTTTTTAAAATTTTTATGGTCACAGAGTCTTCTGGTAAGAAATGACATTAGAAGGATGTGATTGGTTATGCCCTTATCTGGTTGGATGTAGTCTTTACAGTTTTGGCAAAACATCTGGTCCCTGTTGACATAACACCTTTTAAACTTAAGGTGGAGTCTTTTTTTAAAGATGGAGTTACTTATGACAAGGATGGTCTATAAAAGGGAAATGAATTGCAAAGTCAAATATAAAACATTTAGAAGTGTTGGAAGTTTGGATCATTGTGGCATTGAGGGTGATGTTCTGTTTTGCAAATGCATGGTCTATTACTCCAAATCTGCCTCTCCATTCTTCTCCAAGGAGGTCCTTTCCAACCAGCCTCATGCTTGGCTTACATCAAATGCTGTGCTTTTTGAGGGCAAAAGGTCCTGCAGATCAGTGGAAAGGAAGTCAGTCAGAGTTAACCAGGTCAGAAACCAGCCTGACTGAAAGATCCTGCTCAGAAAGATCCAGTCACCATCCTATTCATTCTAATATACTTTGACTCCACTGTATCCCAGGCTGCCAGAGACTATCTATTAATAGAGGTATGGAACAGAACCTAGACTAAATATAAAGTGCCGGGCTCCCCAATGGCATGTCAGCTCACTGTTGGATGTCCTTAAAGTGCTGACGGTCTCCTTTTGTCAAAACCAAAGTTGCTCTTCTCATAATGAATATCTGCTAGCAGATGTCCAAGGTTAACAAGGATGCCAGGGGAAGGGTGCACCTGTGAGTGACTAGCAGACCTGACACCTCTGTGATGAGGCAAGCCCAGAGGGAAGAACAACTGTGGTTTGCTCATTTTGGTGATAATGTGTCATGAACTGCTCTATTCCCAGAAGCCAATGCAAATAAAAGTATTACAGACTATCACATATTCAACAACTATTTGTTAGGTGTTTTACTATGTGCTTACAGTGTTCTAGAAGCTGGAGATGCAGACATGAACAAAATACCAGGATACATACTTTCATGAAGTTTATATTCTGGTGAGGTTTTGATGGGTTTTGAAGGAGCAAAAGAAAAATATTTTCAATTCCCCAAAAAGAAAATAGCAACATTTTTTGGATAGTTTTCTTTACTTTTCTACATATCAAATCTTGTTTTCCTCACAGATCATGTCCTCCCAATTCTCACCTGATGCACATCACCCAGCCTGTTTCAACCACCAGGAGCTACTACCTCATAGTGCTGGCTGATACATTTTTTATGCCCCAAATTAATCAGGAAATCTTTTTCAAAAATGATCCGAAATTTCCCTTACCCTAAGATTGCTTAGATCTCTCTTTAACTCTACAGCACGACATATGATGAAAGATAGAGACACCATGAGTTTTAGTGAGACGTTAGCCTTAAAGGGGGAGTAGGACTTCATTCCTCCAGAAGTGAAAAAGGTTCTCTTCCATACATGTAAGTAAGCAGTGGAGGGACGCCCAGGGTTACTACTACATTCTCTATGTGACACTCTTTCAATCATAAGTTTAATTTTTTCTTATCTTTTTTGCCACAATTAATGGCTGCCAATAATAAATTTGCCTTAACAATCCTGCCAACAAAAGCTTTTTGTCTCCCGTCAACTTTATAGACTTAAAAAGACCATGAAGTGCAGTAGGGGAGGTGCCCTTCTTCTACAGGTGGTTTTCACAGTGTCTTTTTTATGGTATCTAAGAGAATCATTTTTTATTGTATAATGTAGTTCATAACAGTCCCAAAATGTAGCCATTCAACACTTGTATTGTAGGAGAGTGTATGACAGCAATAAAGAAACACACGCGCTCATGTTCACACACACATCGTACAGATCAAGACTGAATTTCCCCCACAGGATGAAAGGGAGATATTTGTGTGGACAGCCGGCAGGTCCCTGCCCTAACAACTCCACATTTGGAAGCCTGAGCTTTATCTTTGCTTCAAAAGGCCACAATTTATTACAGTATCCATGTCAGAGACCAATAAAAAGCACCAAGGAGAGTGATTACTGCACTCCTCAAATTCAAACAAATTTGTTTTCTACTAAGGACAAACACAAAGCTTTGTATCCACTAGATTAAGTACATTAACTATGACCCTTTTTTGGGCCTTGTTTAAGAATAGCAGAAAGAATGAGAGAATACATACACAACATATACATTATACATATAAAATTAATATTAACCACCACACAGTCAGGTTAATTGTTGCTTCTCTGAACACTTAATCTGTTAGCAGTTGATAAATCCCACCTTGAATAGAAGTGGCTCGTATTTAGGTCACACAAAGTCATTGCCGTTTTTTAATTTAAACTGTGCACTAGATTAAAACACAAGAGTGTTTCAGGAGGACAATTCCGAAGCAGCAGCAATAGGCTGTCATTTGGCGTAAAAAGTTTCCACAGCACACCCCAGGGACATGTTAATCAAAGCTTTTTAATGGATTCAGTCTGATCTGTGACAGGCTTTGTTCCAGAGATGGCATTTGCTGGATAGAGCTGCAAGTTATCAATAAGACACAGTAATTGCGGGGAGTGATTGAGCAGCATTTCTGGGGCTTCATACCATCCAGCTCTTTTTTATTATCAGTCGAGGCAGAGATGTCTTGCAGTAGGAGTCAAAGGATGACATGTTTCTTTCTTTCATCTCCCAACATATAATGATAGAAAATTAAGCAACAAGAAAAACTGACATTAATTTACCAAGAAAGAAAGAAAGGAAAGAAGGGGAAGGAAGGAAGGAAGGAGAAGGAAAGAAAGAGAGAGAGAGAGAGAGAGAGACAGAAACACAGAAAGAAAGACAGAAAGAAGGGAAATCTCATACCACCTTCTGTTTCTCTTTCTTGTGAAGTCTTTGTCTTAGACTTTAAAGTCTGGTCTGAGTAGCAAATCTTTTAACCTGAGAAATAAATCCATTTTAACCAGAGGCAGGCATTTGAAGCTCCTCTGTGAGCTTGGGCCGGTTCAGCGGTACCTTCTTCAATAAGTTCTTTATTATCACTCTGAAATCAAAACAGCCAGAGGCTAAACTAATGACTGAGGATCACATTGATCACCTACAGGGATAGTTAGCTTTTCGGCCACTTAAGAAGGTTAACCCTCCCCATCAGATGGAAAATGTCTTGGTGCCTGTTCAAAACCAGTCATGTAATAGGAACTTAACAGTTGTTTTCTTTAATAAGTCACAATCCTCACTCTGGAAGATCAAAATCATTCCCTTGGTAAGAGATGTCAAGGTAGATGAGTGCAGGCAGGGAGGGAGATAGTGTTCAAGGAGGAACCAGCCTTATTTAAGGTGCTTTTTCACAACCACATGGTTGTCTCAGCTTCCTTGTCCCTGAGCTAATATGTCACCACTAAAGATTCCCACACCTGGATAGCTAGTGTCAACACCTTAGAAAGTAAGGAAAGAACAATCAGACATCTGCAGCTCAGTCTAAGCTGATCACTTACTGTTTCCTGCTGTGCTAATGTATAGGAAGCTGTTACCTCCATTCCCTAGGTAAGGGATCGTGTGGATTTTGCAACCTTATTCAACAGAGTTCTGACTCCTAGTTACAAATTACATGTCTATCCATGTTTTTGGCCAGGAAATAAAATAAATAGTGATATCCCTGATATAAATATGTGATGTAACACTTCTAAACGCTATGACTCTTATTTATCCATTACATAGGAACTCAAATAGAGTCCGGCTTTCTTAGTGGGCTCTTCAGGGCTGATTCTGAGCTACCTTTTCAGTCTCATTTTTTCTGTTCAGTCCACATCATTCTACTTTTGCTGGCCGTACACGTCTTGTAATTTCATCCTTCTTGTCTTTGTTTATAGCATTCCTTTAGCCTGAAACATCCTTCCCCTCATTCTCCACTTACCAAATTCCTTTTCAACCCTCAAGCTCCACTCAGATGCCACCTACACAGTAAGGTCAGAATTAACTGAGACAAGAAACAGAGCTACTGAAGGTTGGGCTCACAGGCCATGGGACCAGGGACTTCTGCTGTCATAAAACTTTAGGGAGACGATGTAGTTCCCAAGCAACAAAGGTCGTTTGTCCACAGGAATCCAAGTGATAGACTGTTACTTCCAAGCATAAGTGAACCTCTAAAATTCAATGAAAAAGACAGAAAGAAAGAAAATAAACATCTCAGTTCTGCCCTTGGGAGAGTCAAGCACTGGGCACACTCAAGCCTTATTCAAGAAAACCGGTCTATACCTGGACAGGCAACACTTAAAAAAATAAAGGTCCCGTGGGAGTTTGTGGTAGAATGGAGTCCTATAGTGGTCCCCAACCATTTTGGCATCAGCGACTGGTTTCATGAAGACAATCTTTCCACAGACCGGGGGTGGAGTGGAGGGGATGACTTCAGGATGAGTCAAGTGCGTAACATTTATTGTGCACTCTATTTCTATTTTTATTACATTGCAATGTATAATGAAATAATTATACAATTCAACACTTAAAAAAGGCACGGATGGAAGTGGTAAACAAAATAACGGGCAGACCACATGCAGAGTATAAGTGTTGGATCACGGCTTAAAGCCTGCCACCAGATGCAGCTATACAATTGAAGTACATCAACTCACTTGACACTCACTGATAAGGTTTTGGTATGAGTCTGCAAGCAATTGATATATTACAGCCTCTCTGCAGTCAAACCTCACCGCTAATGTTAATCTGTATTTGCAGCCACTCTCCAGCGCTAGCATCATCACTTCAGCTCCACCTCAGATCATCAGGCATTAGACTGTGATAAGGAGCATGCAACATAGATCCCTCGCACGTGCCACCATTCACAATAGGGTTCACACTCCTGTGAAAATCTAATCCTGCTGATCTGACGGGAGGCAGAGCTCAGGTGGTAATGCAAGTGATGGGGAGCAGCTGCAAACACAGATGAAGCTTCACTCATTCGTCCAGCACTCACCGCCTGTTGTGCGGCCTGGTTCCTAACAGTAGTAACAGACAAGATTTTGCCTCCCAGAATCTGTTTCCCATTCTTTGATTAATAACACCTTGACTATCTTTGAGGACAGTGGTTCTTAGACCTTACCACATCAGAATCACCTGGAGGGCTTGTTTAACATCAACTGATGAGCCCCACTGCCCAGCATTTCTATCTAGTAGGTCTGTGTTGGGCCAGAGAATGTGTCTTTCTAACAAGGTCAAGGTCCCAGGTGGCACTGACGTTCCTGATCGAAGAGTACACAATGAGGAGATTGCATGGGAAACTGCCCCATCCCCACTTCTCTCTGACTGCTCTGTGAACACAGATTTAAGCGCAGCAGTCGAGGCAAGAAGACTGGTTAAGTGGTTATTGCTATCATCCTAACTAGAGATGATGAGGGCCCAAACTAAGGAAGTGGGCGGAGGAAGAGAGAGAGCAAAGAGAGCTGCTACATTTCAGGTGTAAGAAACTAAGAAACTCATGCCCAACAAAGGGATTGTTTTATAAAGAGAAAGGATTTGGGCTTAATAATTTGCTGAGAGGAAGGAAACAATGAAGCTGACAAGTTGATACAGGAACGAAAGGGACAAATAACGAGCAAGATCTGTGAGTATACCTGAGTGTAGGAGGGATTCGAGTCCAGCTCACTGGATCCCAAGAGAAGCAGCCCCTGGGGGTAGAGGCCTTGAAGATCATTTGGTGGACAGGGAGTTGGGGAAGTTTATACTTGATCTTTTCTTTTCTTTTCTTTTTTGAGATAAGGTCTCACTCTGTCGCCCAGGCTAGAGTGCAGTGGCATGATCATAGCTCACTGTAACCTTGAACTCCTGGGTTCAAGCGATACTTTCCTAAGCCTCCTGACTGGGACTACAGGTACCTACCATCACACCCAGCTAATTGTTTTAATTTTTGGTAAAGATGGGGTCTTGCTATATTGCCAGGCTGGTCTCAAACTCCTGGGCTCAACCTACCTCCTGCTTCAGTCTCCCAGTGTACTGAAACTACAGTTGTGAGCCACCACACCTGGTCCTATACTTCATATTTCCTTTTTGAAATAGAAGCTTCTGAGATAAGACATGTAAGGAGAGATGCTACAAAGAGAAGCAGAAGAGCAAACTGTTTAGGGACAAACTGACAAGGGATAAGTCATTGAGCTGAAAAGCACTCATGGATTCACGTGACATTCCAAATTGTTTATCCCAATCTGCAAGCTCCTTTAAGCTTTACAGCAACTCTACAAGTTCCCAGTGGAATCTGGGCTCAAGATCTCACAGCTAATATATGGTAGAGTCAGGCCCTGAATCTGGATTCATTACTTTTCTCAAAGATTAAATCATTGCCTGTGTAAGTTAGAGGCTACCTTGTTACCCAAGACAAGAGTACATGCTTTTCTGGCCAGAAGGGAGAGGCTTTGGACTCTCCTCTGCCATCTTTTCCAGTGGGTGCTCAGAGTCCCAGTAAAGAAGCCTTTCCATGGGTGTGTCCTGCAACCCTTTGTATGCATATCCATGGCTTCACATTATAGCTGTGATTAACAACCCAACACCAAGATGCCTCCACTCCTGTTAAGAAGTATTATAAATGTCTCCAAACAATATTAATTTTCACTCATATTTAAAGTTTAGGCAACAGAACCTTTCTATGAAACACCCTTCCTTTCACAAAGTCAGATGTCACATCTCTCAAAAGGTAGAAATCATTGCTCTAGTCCATTTGGGATTTCTATGGCTCCCATTTCAAAGTTACCTCTCACAATGGCATGGCCAGCATATCAAATAAAGCCCCTCACAGATGCCACATTCCCAGGAGCATTTGCCAGCCATAGTGAAAAGAGAATATTAGAACATATTCAGAATAGCTCTGGTGTAGGATAGCTTCCCGAACAGGTAACCTGAGAAGATAGCATATTTAAAAACAGTGGTCTGTTCTCAGAACCCCCAAGATCTATCTGTTTTGTGCATGTTGTGGAAAGAACTGATGTTGGGAACAGATGCTTCAATTCTAACAAAGTAAAAACAACTACTGCCCACCCACACAATACTTTCACACAGACGCATGCCTACATGTACACACCTCCACACACATATTCCCATAAAGCCAATCTAAGATTACCTAGAAAGTTTCAAGAAAATTAGAAGTAGGTTCAGTCAGTTTGCTAAAACTAAGTGTGATTTTCAGTTTATAAAAAGACTGCTGAAGAAATAACTGACTTGGGGTATTTCTCCTCAACATCTTCAATACATGTAACATCAATTTGGCCTCTTGTGGAACAGTGGAAATGCTTCAGTGACAATTCCTGGAAGCACAGTCCCACCTCAGTGTGCCACATTATCACATGAAGACCTGTGGACCTTGACTTCTGCTTGTTCAGAGTGTGCCACAAATAAATCTTCAGTCTCTAATCCCTGCTTGGTGTCTATTTCACTGTAGAAGTGGCTATTATAGTAGGATAACATAATGAAAGGACACTAAATTCTTCCTTGAAATTTTAAGAGTCACTTCTATTAACAAAACTATCTCCATTAGACAAGTAGATTCTTAGTTCTAATTCAATCCCAGAGCTTAAAGCACATGGGGATATATTTATATTTTACAACTTAAGGTTCCCAACAACTGAATACTGCAGTAGAAAATCGTAATTAAATATAGTGGTTGCATTTTAAATTTAGAGTTGCAAACATCAAACAGGAACTCAATACAGCCAGCAATTGACTTCTTTTTCTCAAATAGACTGTGTCCCACTTTCCAAGATGGCTATTTCCTTTCTCCCTTGCCTCAAACCTCCCACTCCTCCTCCACCTCGCTCTCAGCTGACAATTTTACCTTGTGCTTCATTAAGAAAAATGGAAATTAAACGCAAAGAATTCATCTTATCACCTCCAACCCCCAATCCCACTTCATTGTTCTTTCCTCCTGAGCATTAAAGATCTCTTACTAAAGGCCGGTCTCCCTGTATTTGCTGTCTTCTTCCTTATCACTTTTCAAGGATTTGACTCCTTCACTCACCAGCTACCTCTTCTGCATCGTCAACCCCCCACTATTTAATGGAAAATGCCCACGCTAGCTGCTTCTTTGTTGAAATAAAACAAGTGAAACAACCATCTCATCTCCACATGCCTGCCTGGCCCCTCTATAACCCTTCAAATGTAAATCCTCTTCAGAGTTGTCTCCAAGAGCTCTCTCCACCTCCTCACCCCCAATATATTCTAAACACACCACTGTGTCCTCTTCAGTCCAACCCCACTGAAATTGTCCTTGTCAAGATGGCCAGTGATCTCCATGTCACCAGACCCAAAGAATACCTTTCTAGATTATTCGGCAGCACTTTAATTATTGATATTTATTCGCTTGTGCTTGCCTTCTCTTGCCTTGTTCCCTCAAGGTTTTCCTCTGATCACACCAGATGCTTTTTCTCATTTTCTTTAACTGACTTCTCTCCTCCGGCTGAGCTCAGAGATTGATCCTGATCTTGCTTCTCTTCCCTGTAGTATCTATTCACATGTGTTTCAAAATCACCGTTATGCTGGTGATTTCAAATTTTAAATCTTCAGCCTAGACCTCTTCTCTGAACTCCAGACTTGCAAGACCACATGTCTAATGGATGTTTTAACTTGCATTTCCTATGGACAATTTAAACTGACTTTGTCAATAACAGAACTCTTGATCGTTTCCTTCAATACTGTACACTACCTTTCAAACCTCTACCCACTCTTCCTGTTTCAGTAAGTAATAACAATAGCTAACATTTAACAATGCTTACCATGTACCAGTAAGCATGTCAGCTACTGCATAACCTGAGGGCTGCCAATATTCCTATAGGATAGATATTTATATTACACGTTGAGCATCCCGAATCACAAAATCTGAAATCTGAAATGCTCCAGAATCCATAAATTTTTGAAGGCCAATACGACACATAAGAAATCATTGATCATCTTGGATTTCAGAATTTTATACTTGGAATGCTCAAATGTTAAGTATAATGCAAACATTCCAAAATCTGAAAAACATCCTAAACTTGAAATACATCTGGTTCCAAGCATTTCGGATAAGGGATACTCAACCTGTAGCCCCATTTTAGAGAGGGGGAAACCAAGACACAGAGAGGTTAATTTTGCCAAGGTCAAGCAACAACTAAAAATTTCAGATGAGGCTGCTCTTGGTGGTTCACACTTGTAATCCCAACATTGAGAGACCAAGCTAGGAGACTTACTTGAGGCCAGGAGTTCAAGACCAGCCTGGACAACATAGTGACACCCTGTCTTTACACACACACAAAAAATTTAAGAGAGCATCTCAGGTGGGATTAAAACTCAGACAATCTAGCTCAAAATCCAGTATTCTTGCCAATACATTTATAGTGTCCTCTCACCTAACCGAAGAATTTTATTGATTTTTTCCTCACACCCCCACATCTAATTTACCAGCAGATCTGGTTAACTCTAGCTCTAAAATATATCATGAACCTGTCCCCTGCTCTTCATATGCCCTACCACTATGTTGGTCTCACAGACTCCTAACTGATTTGCCCCCTGCCAGGCTTTCTGCCTCTGATCTACTCCCACACACGGACAAGTGTATCTTAAAATGGCCATATCAGATCATTGTCCACTTTAAAAACCAACAAAGACATCCCACTGCAGTGAGATTTAAGTCAAACATCCTCACCACAGCCTAAAAAGACCTGTATTTCTTCCCAACTTCCTGACAAGCCACTTTCCCCTAACTCACTGTACCTCATGGCCACAAATACAGCATTCCCTTCATCACTCAGGGACTTGGCCCTGTTTCCTTTGTCCCGAGTGCTCCTCCCTGCCTGCTTTTTTTGGGTCCACCTTTAGATTTTCCCTCAGAAAGGGCCCCCTTGATGGTTCTACCTTCAGTAGTGCCTCTGAGGGTGCTCTATCTTATACAGCGTACAACTATTTTTACTTATTTTTCACTGTCTTGGTTTTTAAAAAAAATCTGTCCTCCCCACAAGAAGTTCAATGAAGTGTGACCCAAGTCTGTCTTGTTCTTCAAGATGTTGCCAGGGCCCAGTACAGTGGAGTCACTCAATAAGTCTTAACTAATGTACTACCTACAGTTTCTTTAAGTATCTTAAGGGGGGCAAGAATCCTGTAATTCAAGGCTTAATTATTTATAAAAGGAAAACTGATTTTCATAAATCACAACAAATTTAGAAATATTCACTCCTGGCTGGGCTCGGTGGCTCAGCCTATAATCTCAGCACTTTGGGAGGCCGAGGTGAGAGGATTGCCTGAGCCCGGGGGTTCGAGACCAACCTGGGCAACTTGGTGTACCTCGTCTCTACAATAAATCAAAAAATAAGCCAGGTGTGGTAGCGCACACCTGTAGTTCCAGCTACTTGGAAGACTGAGGTGGAAGTATCACCTGAGCCCAGGAGGTTGAGGCTGGGGTGACCATGAGCGTGCCACTGCATGCCAGCCTGGGCAACAGAGTGAGACTCCAACTCCAAAAAATAAAAAAAAGACATATTCACTCCTGAAAGAGCTAAAAGTAAATGCAAGGGTGGGGTGAGTAGGAAGAGAGGAGGAGGACTTTCTAAGACAAACAGACGTGTAAATTGTTGAGAGAAGCTTAGCTTGACGGAAAAAATAGAATTTGTGGTCACTCCGTCTATCAGCTAATGGGGCCTACTGGACCCCTTTGACCCATGAAATGAATAAGAAATTTAATTTAATAAAAAGATTTTAAATCCTGGTCAAAAGAATCAAGATAATAATCTCTACTGTAAGAGCTATATGGAAAATTGAATCATATAGTATGAAAAAAATGTAAATGCATTGTCTAAACTGTCAGACTTTGTTGAAAAAAAAAAGCATTAAATTGACTTTATCCCTGTTGTTTCAGAGTCTCACAGAAAACAAGGGCATTTGCTGCCACATATGAAGACCTCCAGTTTAGACTTTTTAACAGGCATCAAGAACAGCACTGTTGAAATGCTGGGTTCAATGATGACTTTGTTCAGTGTAATCCTGGAGCCAGTAAATTAAACAGTGACAGCATAAAGACATACTTTGATGCTCTCTACATATCTCGGCCTGATGCCCTCAACCTCCTTATTTATTTGCTACAGTCCAGCCTTTTAATTATGAGGTTGTGCTTCATACTACACACCCAAAACACTCCACTTGTTCATTCATTCACTCATTCATTGATTCAACACATATCCCGAGAGCTTACAATATGCCAGGCACGGTTCCAGGGGCTGGAGATAAAGCAGAGGACTAAGCAGACAAGGCCTGGCTCTCATGGAGCTTCCAACATACATGGGTGATGCATGTTAAGTATGTTTACTACTTAAGAAAATAGGGGGTGCATGAAAGAAACAAAGCAGGGTAATACAAGAACAGAATGAGTGGGTCATTTGTGGGTAGAAATGGGAAGCTGAGGGCACAGCAGAAATTCTAGATGGACAGAGATCTCTGGGAAAAGCTGTGCTTTAGCTGAGGAATAACAGTTCCTTGTAGAGAAGAGCACAAATAGCCAGCATGGCTGAGCAGAAGAATAGGAAGGTAGGGATAGGTCAGACCGTACTGATGGGCCACGAAGAGGAGGGGCTGATACATTTCGCCTGCCCGTCTAGATCTTCTCTCTAGCCACATGTGTTTCTGTGCTTTCACACACACACATCCATGCACAGGCCGGCACAGTGGGCTGACCTAAAAGCATTCCCTTGCCCTCTGGCATCTGTTCGTGTTAAGTCACTGCCCTCACCTTCCCTAGTTTGCAGAGAGTAGAGGGTAGGAAGAGAATGAGGGTCATGTGGACAGGCTGTGACTCTCCACGGAAGGTCAAAGCTCCCAGCAGGGGCCCTTTCCATTCAATTCTCTCTCTGGGTTCCTGTAATTGCTCCCTCCACTTTCCTATTCCATCCTGGGATAATAATGGCTCTGCACTCTTAATACCCCTTAGGGGTGCTACATCATTCTTAGTAGCTTTTTTGAAAACCCTGCCCATGTCCTCCTAGAAATGTTCATCAAACGCCCAGCCTGAAAGTGCCATTCCTGCCAGGACCTTGACTGATAGATTTTATTCTAAAAACACTGCACCAAGCTGCTCTCTCACTTCCTGCCATTACCTTTGGCTGCCTCCGTAGTCTTGGTAAGCTACTTGCTGGAAGCTGGTTCCTGTAAGTGGCATATCACTCCATGTAACGTCGCCTTTGGAATTTTTAGAAGTTTCTGGGTCGATGAAATGTCATCCAGCTCCTATGGTTCCCTTTCTTTGCACAAAGCTTCCCTGAGATCAGAGCTCTCTTTAGGGTGATGCCAGTCACACCAATAAAATGATTCAGGACAGAATTTTGAAACTAAAAGGCAGCACGGTGTAGAAAGACCACGGGATTTGTAGTTTCACGTTTAACCGTGAACTTCTTGGCAAGACAATTTCCTCATCTTTAAGATAGTAAATGATAATGATGTGCAGTGATAAACTTATTCATCAACACTGTGATAATAGGGAATGGATTAATTGAGCCACAGTAACTCTCCTCCATTCGGAGGATGAATTAGTAGCAGCAGACCACTCCATATTAACTTCTTTGCTTCACTGATCCTAAAACACAGAATATAAACAAAATTCAGCAAGACTCTTGCTTTGGTCACACCTTAAAATTGCAAGGCCCCCACAAATGTTAAAATACATGGATTATGATACTAGTCAGCATGGGCTACTCTAACAAAATGCCACAGAATGGGTGGTTTAAACAACAGAAGTTTATTTCTCACAATTCTAGAGGCTGAAAAGTCCAAGATCAGTGCCAGCATGGTCTGGTTTCTGGAGAGTGCTTTCTTCTTGCCTAGCAGATAGCAGTCTTCTTGCTGTGTGCTCACATGGTAAGGAGAGAGAGTGCTCTGTGTCTCTTCCTCTTCTTAGAAGGGCACCAGCCCTATGGGATTAAGGCCCCATCCTTATGACTTTGTTTACCCTTTATCATCTCCTCACAGGCCTTATATCCAAATGCAGTCACATTGGGAGTTAGGGCTTCAACATCTGAACTTCGAGGGATGCACTCAGTTCGTAACAGTAAATCAACTACATAATAATTGTTACCCAAACACTATCTATTTCTCTCAGGAACAGGAACACAGATGACTTGGAATTCCATTAGATTCAAAGTGCTTTTCCTCTGCAATATATAATGATGCATGCTGAAGATTATGATTAAAAATACTGAGTTAGGTTTAGTAATAACTTATATAAATAAATTACTTAGAATATATGTGCAAAACTAAATCAAAGAGCCAGTGCCCAATTTATGCAACTACTAGGTATCTAAAAATCTAAATTCCTAGGCTTGCCAGGGCTTTGCTAAAATTTTAACCAAAAATCTTGACCAGTATAAGAAATATCGCCTTGTTTTTCTGTCATACATATTCATGCTTTAGTAAGGAATAAAATTTTTAACTATCAAAAAAGGCAAAAAAATTTGAGGATTTATTTATATAATAAAATACTTCACAAAAGTTTTTAAATTTACCAGATCTGCATGTTTCAACATGAATAAATTATAAAAGCAGGTATAACTCACATAAGCCAAATTATTTTTAAAAATTAAACAAAGGTCAATGCCTTTGGATACAACAACTTCTTAAAAAACTGACTCACTTCTGTCTTTCTGAATAAAAATGAAATCAAACAAAACAGATAAGTCCCCGACTGCTTCATCCGTGACCACATACTCTCATGTAGACTAATCTTTTATACTTTTTCTGTCCCTTTCATTTCAAAGGTAAACATGGTAGTATTCAATATTTAGAATATTCATCAGAGAGAACTGCCAGCAGCATAAAAAGAAAATCATGGGACTTTTACCATATAAAATTCTCCATTTAAAGATGATCTGTGTACAAGGTTTTGTAGTTCAGCATCAACTAACATTTATTTAACTCTGACTATGTGCCAGATATGATATAGGCGCTATTACTTTCAATTTATATTTCTCTTTTACAGCAACTCTTGAGATAATGGTATATTTTGCAACTAAGAAGGCTGAGGCACACAAGAAAACACTTTTCAGGAGGTCCACAGGTAGTTATGGGGTCATCACCCAAGTCTTCAAATTAAAAGAGCTTTATTTTTATTATTGCCCTAAAAGATGGGGTTAAGACAGTAAGCAATCCAGGTCCTCAAGAGAACCTAATGAAATAGCCTTTCTCTTCTGCCCAACTTTCCTACCTTCCCAGGCTGGGGCACCACTGCCCATGGGGTGGAACCGCCAATTAAGTCAGCGCCTCAGGGTGACACACAACTACTGAGCCAGCAGACACAAACTCAACAATTGCTCTTCTGTATCCAGAAACACTAACTTGTCCAAGAGCAGGGATTTCGCAGGAACTCTATAATCGTCAGTGAGGCAAGAAAAATAAAACCAATTTTGAAAGTTTGCTGGGGAATAACATCAACATAAAAAAGTCACTGAAATGAAGAACATTCCACTACATCACTAGAAGAAGGGGGCGAGGAGGTGCTCACAGAACCTAGCAAACTAAAATCTTAAATCACTCCTTCCTTTAACACTCATCATTTGCCTCATCAAAGGCCTTTGCCCTTATAAAAATTTGTTTTTCAAAACTCAGACCTCATCTTGCAAGATGGAAGATCAAAGAGCTTCCCAGAGTGTTTGAGATTGGGAAATTCTTTCTCCCATTTGTAAGCTTTGCATCAAAACAGATGCAGCAAGAAAAGCCACAACTCAATGCCTTTGGGACTTTAATAGAGGTGGACAATCAAGGTTGAGTGGGGAGGTGTTGCACATTTCTCCTCTGTCACAGAGAACAACCTGCCTGCTCAGGTAGGTGGAGCCCAAACACGGCAGGGGATGATATGTGGAAAGCATTATTCTGAAGGAGAGAGAACTAATTCACCCTGTCACCCTTTTTTCTTTGAGGAAGGCTGGCAATTTGAAAACCTGTGTCTACATCCATTTTCTACATGAAAAGGAAGCCTTTTGCAATAAAATAGGTATTTTGTCATCTTTTAACAAGATGTCCATTCCATTTTTAGAAAAACGCAAATGATAAGTGCGGACAGAAGAACTTCTAGCAGGTCCTCCTCTGTTCAGTGAGGCCAAAAAATAAGACTTGAAATTATTTTAGTATACTTTGGCCCCCTGTAGTTATAAATATACATAATTCTTGGGGTTTTGAAAGGCCACATTAAGCAGCTCTACTGTGAATATTATTTAGTACTAGACTTAGGTGTATGGAGTTTTTGATTTTCTAAAAAAAGGTTCTACAGGATTTGGAGACGCATTTATGGTGATTGCTATATTCAACAGCTTGTTTTAATTCGTTCTTTCAATGTTAAAAGCCACAGGAATATGTCAGAAATGACCAAATCATGAATATTATTTACTTTATTCTAAATGTAACGAGACCTAGGGAGACTTTGCTAATTACTGGTATTGTAGCGTAGCAGAAATCTGTTCATGTCTCTTTCAAGCAGTGGATTAGATAAAACATTAGTTCCATGGAGCTGATCACTCTGGAGGTTTACTCATTTGCCTTGATGCAGTAAATGTTGGCACATTAGGCCTCCTGGAATATCCTGAAGCTGGCCTAATAACACATCTGCTCTGTTTATTTTTGAATGGAAATGGCACTCAGAAGTATGCTTTGAAAATTAATTTCAGCTGAAAAACGATAAACATTAATAAATACAGATTTGTGTTTCTGCTCACAATTACTTCATGAAATTGTTAGATGTGGTGGAAAGAACTAGTTTACAAATACAGTTTGTAGCAATTAAATCCCTTTCAGACCAAACTACTCCAAACCGGATGAGTTCCCTTCAGATGTCATGAGGGCTATCCACACAGACGTACATGATTTTTATGACTTTGTGTGCACACTAAGAGCAAAGGCACCCATTAGGTGAAGGTTGTTATTGTCATGAAAACAAAGGGAAATTAATTTCTAGCAATTGGATCAAGACAAAAGAACAGTTACACAATTCTCTTTTGAGAATGCATTCTTAGTTGATGTGGACAATGAGCACAACAAAGATGACACTTTCCTGCTGCCTGCTTTCCAAATATTTTTGAGTTGGAGTCTCACTCTGTCGCCCAGACTGGAGTGCAGCAGCCGCTCCCGGCCACCGCAGCCTCGACCCGCTGGGCTCCGGTGATCCTTTCGCCTCAGCCTTCCAAGTAGCCGGAATTACAGGCATGCGCTACCATGCCTGGCTGATTTTCTGATTTATTGTAGACATGAGGTCTCGCTGCCCAGGCGGGTCTCGAACCCGCAGGCTCAGGCAATCCACTCACCTCAGCCTCCCAAAGGTGCGGGATTACAGGCTGAGCCACCGAGCCCTGCTCCAAATATCTTTTAAAGATTATAACAAAGACAGAAGGTGCTTTCTCTGGAAGTCCTCAAATCTAAAAAATGATCGGGCAGAATTTATTGCCCTCTGGCCTGCTGTATGAATTAGAGATGGTCTGTTCACCCCAATGGCTGGAGTGGACAGATTGAAGCATTCAGCTGGTTCTCAGAACCACGGGCCATCTGTTTACATTGTGTGGTCGAATCACCGTGCTGGAAGTTGCTCAGGACCCCTTAGCATGGCTTGCAAACAATCATCCCTGAAATGCTTGGCTCTGTCCAGTCTTCGAGGAGAAGGAAAGTCATCCTAATGTGAACATCCAGAGGTCTCAGTTCTTTTGTATCCAGTGTAGACCTTGGACCTTTCAGCTCAATTTTTGGTATTCAGTTTCCAGATCTATAAAATGAGGGGAAATTCCCTTATTTCTCTCAAAGATGCTTATCATATTCCTTTTTAGCTTTTACTCCCCTAAGGGGTGACTGTAAAACTGAAATTGTAATATAAACAGAAACAGGGAGGTTTCATGCAGATGAGACCAAAGGTGATTCTCCACTAAAACAAGCAAAGTCAAACAATTTTCAAAGAATGGAATATGAAATTTTAAAAATAGAAGACTGACCCAGAGAAAGCTAGGTAACTGTATTTAGATATATAACTAAAGATTCCTGAATCACTAGCAACTTGCAGGACTGAGGTGGGCATCATACATCTTTGTGTTCTGTGGTAGTCGGAGCAATGGCCGGCAAGTAATAGATACTCCCGCACATCTGTTGATGGGAAAGTGGCCAGTTTAAACTTTTTAAGGCAAGGTTAAAAACAATTGCATTTGTTAAAGTGACATAATGTCGTGGGCTTGCAAAGTTTTAAAGGGCTCAGGGAACATCAGCTAAAGAATTGCGGGTTAAACCAGTCTGACCCTGCCTCATCCAAGTTGAAGACACTATGTGTGGACATAATGCGTGCTATTGGCAAGAGTGCAGTTCAGCGGTGCTGAGTGGATCCTTTGTGGGAATGACTGTCAGGACCCAATGACAAAGGAAAATAGCCAGGCTTCTCTGTTTCACTTATATGCGTTTTATATGCCTTTATACTTCAGATAAGCTGAAGTATAAAATTGTGTGATGAGTTTTCTGCTTTTATTCATTCCCAAGAAAAATGAAATCTATTTGGGGGGTTGCCTTGTGAAAATGGTTAGGAGTTAAAACAGGAAAACCAGAAAAACCACACATTGCCTTCTCTAATTTCATCCTTATTGCATGCTTAAAGAGTTTAAAGAAAGAAAATAAGTTTCCTTCTTGCACTGGATGCTTATAGTTCCTCGGCAATCTTGTCTTGGTTCCAGATCATATTGCTGGGTCAAACCCAAGACCAGAATGCCCAATGTGGTGTAAGTTTTTATTTCAGAAATTGGTTTGTTAATGACATCCTAATGTCGATCATCATATAGCAGGAACTATATTAATATTTTTTTCTCTCAGGCACTGTTATACAGATGTCAGCTCTAATCCCTATAGAAAGCTGCTACAAGTCAATCTTCATGGAAATGTATTAGTGATGCCTGTGAAGTTTCTATAAATATGAGAGTTGTAAAAATTATAATTGGAGAAAAGAAACCTTGAAAAAAATTAAGCTTATCTTGGAATATGTGAAATTATTCAGTGTTATGACAGTAACTAACCTGCAAATTTTTAAAAAACTATATTTGTCTAATGTAAACTAATAATACATATATTAAACGCTTTCAAATTATCTAAACATATTAACTGTTTTTATACAAATCAAGCATAAGAAAGCTCTCTGTTTGGGCTGAAAGTGATGCTTGACACTGATATTTCACAATTATGAATTAAATGGATACAAAGTCTGTCTGTAAAATGTTATTGATGTCTCTCTTTCAACATAACCTTTATGCTGCGTTCAGAGAACAGGAATACAGATGTTTCTCAACCTGCAGGGCTGGGGCAAGCCAGCCTTTTAAGAGCACAATTGTAAACCAATGAAAGGTGTGTAAACAGATGACAAGGGCAATTGCAGTGTGGAATTGATTAGGCTCTCAATTACTAATGGCACATCGCCTGCATTATTCTTTTTATGCTCCCCTTTGATGACAAAAAACAAAAACATGAATAGCTCATCAGGACTACAATATGTTTGTATGTTGAATTTCTGTCAATTAGGGAACATCTGCAACTGTGGTTGGGGCTCTAGAGACAGAGGGAGCTGGCATGGATTCTTTCAGAAAAATGAGGTGTAATGATCCCACCCCCAACAGGTATCAGTCGCTTTTTAATTTTTCCTAATGCCAATGAAAAATAAACAGACACCTGGACAAAGTGGACAGTGTAAGGGGGGAGGAGTTGGAGAAGGTTCATGAGAGAACAGAGTGGGGATTTAGACACATTAAGTGAGGAATGGAAGTATTAAGTGGAGCAGAATCTATGTCTGTAAATCAAATTGTCGTTAATTATCAAAGATTTATTAATTGCATCTGCCCAATATTGTACATCTATGTAACTCCTGTGTCGTATGAAAATTCTCCTCTCTATTCATTATGTCTTTTTAACTCGTCTTATAGATGCTGAAGAATCTCCCAAAATGGTAAAAGTTCGGATTTTAGTAGCAAATATCCCATGACAAGCTGAATTCAATTCAGTAGTCTCAGTACCCACAGCCTGGCCCTCAAATGGAACCAATACCCTGGAATTCACTCCAAACGATCCAGTCTTCCCACCAGGCCCCACATCTCAGCAGTACCCTCGATTGCATTGCCATTTCTACACCCGTGCTTTGGTCTGGTTGGAATCTCAAGGCTCATATTGGAAGGCAGCCCATCTTTGAGGTCACAAGAGAAGGTCATCATTTCAAACGTTGGCCACTCACCTTAAAAACATCTCTTCCCTGCGGTTTTTCTGTTTTGCTTAAAGGCAACAAAACTGCAAGTCTGTAACCCACACCAGAGCTGTTAAAACAGAAGGACTAATTCTAGACTTGGCCCCAAGTGCTGGCAGATGTTCTTGAGAATAGAGTTGAGGGTATGTTTTAAAACACTGAGAGCGCACGCTTATAACGTGCAGATGTGGCGAAACTGGAGTGAGTTCAGAGAAGTGACAAAGATGATTAAAGGGCTAAAGAATGGTTTCTGAGGGAAGGCTAAAAGGATTCTTTTTGCCTTTATCCCAAGAAATGAGAAAATAATGATTATTAACTTCAAAGCCAGTTTGCTCTTCATGTCTGCAACAAACCCAGTGGATGGAAATGGGCATGAATTAAAAGCAGGAGAGAATTTGGTGAGGGAAAAGGAAGAATTTGTTGTTCTTCAGAGGGAGCAACATGGCAATCTGAGATTATGGCGCCCACATTTGTATATAGCTTTTAACAAAGGGATAGACCACACATTTTTTAAAAATCTGAATTTGACTTCTTTAGGAAAAAAAGAAGTGGTAGTTTAGACTTTGAGGAGTAAAAACTGGAAATATGCAAATGTTTCATTTCCCCACCCCACTCCTGTTCTCCAAGCCCCCACAGCCATGACTTATGAATGTGCCGTAAAAGGAAATTCATGGCTGGATCTCAGTTCTCAGTGGTCAGTATTTTTCTTGATTTTTTTACTATTTTCAGCACTTTGCAGACACATATGGGGAAAAGGAAATGGAGGATTATGGCTAGTCGGGGAGGCTTAAAGTAAAGAGAAATTGGCACAGATCTAGAAGAGAGCATATGTCATTGATCTTGTCCACAAGCTAATTGAGAACATTCCCAGGCTTCACAGGGCAATACTATTTCTAGACTCCCAGGATTTAAGAAGCACTCAATAGTTTGACATAAGGCAGCATGCTTGCTGAATATAGAGTCTGGTTAAGCAATAACTCAATCTGTCTTCCAAGCCCCCAATTCAGGAAAACTAAGGAGATTTAGCTTCTGTTTAGAGGCACCTCCATGCCTACTATAAACAATAATGATAGTAATAATAAAGAAAAAATTTGAGACTTTGTTCAAAATAACCTAGAGATTTGTGTCTTTATCCAGCCCAAATATTATCTTTCACAATACTTCTTTGGCAACCAGTTGGTCCCTGTGGCCCAAATGAGACTCCAACTACAATGTAAAAAGAGCAAAAGCCTCTGTTGGTGACCTTCAAGCTGGTTAAAGACCCAGCCAGAACTTGTCACCATATAGAGTCTCCACTTCCCTGTGAGAAACTGCAGGGGTACATGCATGGGTAACGTGAATGGAGGTGCTCAGTTGTAAAATGTTATTCACATGCAAGACATCATTGTTATTGTTTCCTGTAATTATTCTGCCTAATAACAAAAGGAAAATAATTGATTTTGACACCCAAGTTTTGCTGTAAATAGGCAGAATGTTGTCATGAATATGCAAAATATTATGATCATTGCCATACCTAACTAATTGCATTTGAAACATGCTGGCCATAAAATAATTAATTAGCAGTGCAGAAAGGCATCATGATACTAGCTATAAATACTAAACATAACTAATTATTTCCATCATAAAATGGTCCTGCCAAGTAATTTATAACAAAACCCAGCATAGAAGGCAAAGCCCAGAGTCCTCCTACAGCTTGGCGTGCAAGGGCCGTGTCACCCGAGGCTTTCTATTTTGTGATATTGTTGGGATGAGTGGATACCAATTTGAACATAAACTAAAATGAAACTAATCTAGGATTTTCAATGTTCTTTGAGCTGTTGGGTGATTGTTGTGGAAAATTCAGGCAGATCCTTTTGTTGTTGACATCAAAAGTGGTAGGTCACTCTGGACCCGAGGAGTACATTCTGAGCTCAAGCAAAAATTGATTTCCTTTTTTAAAAAGCAGCTGGCATTACAATGAATAGCCTTCTTTCGATTTTTCTTCTCCAGTGAAGCATTCACTGAATGCAGCAGGCATAATAGGCTGAAGTAAACAGTGTCAGGTTCTGTTATATCAGGAGCTCTTTTAAACCAAGCAGACAAGCTATCATCAGTGCCTGAAACCCTGCAAATCATGGCAGAGTCAGAAAATGAGTTTGTTTCCTGACCAGTGTGTTGATGACATTTTGAAGAATGGAAGGAGGCGCTTTGCTAATCACTTTGGCTGCTGCATGCTCCATTATGATGCCATCTCGTTAATGAGCAAAAATAATGTGCCGGGATGAGGCGGTAATAGAATTAGTGCCTCGGCGAGTTGGACTCAGGACTGTCGTGACCATTCTCTGGTTTTGCATGAAACATGTGAGAGAGCCTTGGGATTCATCCTGAGAACCATTTATCAGAAGCCTCTGGCCCCACTTTTTTTCTGGTAGTTTGAAAATAGGAAATTGGCCTACAGCGAAACAGAGCGTCTCGCCCTAGTTTTTAGTTCTTAGGGTCAAAGACTTCATGACCTACTCAAAGACAGCAAGTCTGGGTTATGACTTTTTGTTTCTGCTGTTGTTTTTTTCCCCCCAAATGACTCAGAGAAGTGATTGTAAACAAGGACTTGGGTGATGGAAATGTTAAAATACATTCGTCTGTGTCATAGTAGAATCAGGCTTGCAATGATTCAACTGCATACGAAAGAACTTAAGGAGACCAGTGTTAATTTTTTTCTGAAAATTATTTCTCTTCTAAGTATACAGCCCACTCACCTGCATAACTATAACAGTCATATTAGGGCCCGTTTAGCCCTCCTTCACACAATCCCAGGAACGAGCGGGTGGGGGGACATCTGAAGTGCCTTCAGAGAGCCCCTAGTATTCAAGGCAAGTGCTATTTACGTCCAACCAATGAAGCTTTCTCCTGAGAGTCTAAGTGAAATCTGTCCGCTGATCTCAGAATGAAAGGCAACCACTGGGGCCAGAAGGACTTCAAAGTCACCCTATGGGCAAAGCAGGGAAAATAAATATGAGGGGGACCCCCAAAATGGAATTTATTTATTAAAAACTGTGTATTTATTCTTACGTGTTTAAACTTCAGTCATCTTCAAAGCACTCTCCATTTGATGAAGTACACCTATCGTGGTGCTTTTTCCACAGCTTGAAACAGTTTTTGAACTCGTCCATTTTGATGCCTTTAGTGTTTCTGCCATTTTTTTGTTTCACCTCTTCCACATTGGCCAAACATTTCCCTTTGAGGACTTTTTACATCCAGGAAAACCAACAAACAAAATCACTGGAGGCAAGATCTGGTGAATAGGGATGGTAGGACATGGGGGTCATTCTAGTTTTGGTCAAAAACCACTGAACACTCAGTGTGGTATGGGCAGGCATGCTCATAAATCACCCATCATGAAAGGGGCAAACTCATTAAAAGAATCTCCAAAAAAGAAAAAATTCACTGAAGCTGAGCACAGTCTCTCAACAATGCTAGCTGGTACACCGATGTCAATGGTTTCCTAGAATACTTACCTGGCAGAGGGAAGCCTGTACTACAAGAAGCCCACCCTATAAAAAAAAAATTCCGTTTTTTTGGGGGAGTCCCGTTCATACTTGCCCCGTGGTGCAAGAGACCACTTCTTCCGCATCTCTCTCTAGAATAAAAAAGTTTCTTCTCTAGGAAGGTGTTTCTCAGCAATTGCACCTCTAAATAGAATGTAATTATGGAGGAAATTAACTTCACAGCTAAAGATTGTGTTGTCATGATAATTTAGGAGGGTGGGAAGGATGTTTTCTGAGCAATCCCTAATCTTTTCTTCTTTTCTCTTTTTGGTTATCACTTAATGGTATTCATTAAAACCGATAACAGAAATTGCTTCTCTTTAAATTTCCTACTGAGTCTCAATTTAGTTGAGTTAGACTTTTCTTGAAACAATACATTCACGTCATGCCCAATTGACTTCTGTTGTAAAAGAAATAAATCTCCCATGTGACTTTGTTGCTTGCATCTGGAAATGGTTAAAAATATGCACTCTGTCAGTCCATTGGTTAAAGAACAGCAAGGGTTTCTCTGTCCCCCAGTCTCAATGTACCGTCATCTCTCTGTCCTCTGCTGCAAATGAACTTATGAGAGTCCTTCCTTCAGTGCAAAGCTATACTTGCCTTTAGAGATAACACATGCTTAGAACACAGTAAAGGTTCACCATTCATCATCAGTCCATGGGTCACCTCTCTTTTATGCATACTCGTGCTCTGTCCCTGCACATCAACACAGCAGCTTCCCAGTGAGGCCCTTGAGTTGTTCAAACTAAAGATTCAAGAGGTGCTAACAAAAAATTATAGCAAACATTGGCCTCATTTAAAAATGTGTTTCATCTTCAAGAAAGCAATAGAGAAAACAAATCTCCCTCCTCCACTCTTGGAATCCTAAGCATAATTTTTAGGTTTGCTAAAGTAAAGCCACTTAGACACGTGACATGGTAGGCACAATTTACTCAAGCTGAGAGGCTGTATTTAAAACAAAAGCGGCAAAAACTGAATGAAAAAAATAATAAATGCTGCTGATAGCCTAGGCTACGTTTTTACCAGTGTGACCAAATTGTACGAGATCGAATCTCTGGGTCTCAGTCTGTGATATACAAGGCTATGATCCAACAGAGAATCTTGGCCAAAAAGAAAGCTGTGGAGAGGAAGGAGTGTATCTGAGCCTCTACCATGTGCTGAACATTTTAAGCCCTTGATATCCACATTATCTCATTTATTCTTTACAATTTTTTTTTTTTTTTTTTTTTTGAGTTGGAGTCTCACTCTGTCGCCCAGACTGGAGTGCAGTGGCCGCTCCCGGCCACCGCAGCCTCGACCTGCTGGGCTCGGGCGATCCTTCCGCCTCAGCCTTCTGAGTAGCTGGAATTACAGGCATGCGCTGCCATGCCCGGCTGATTTTTTGATTTATTGTAGAGATGAGGTCTCGCTGCCCAGGCGGGTCTCGAACCCGCGGGCTCAGGCAATCCACTCACCTCGGCCTCCC
>NW_007228792.1:74323-106353 GCF_000164805.1 Carlito syrichta | reverse complement strand
AAGCCCTTGATATCCACATTATCTCATTTATTCTTTACAATTTTTAAGACTACTGTTATTGGAATTTCTGTTATTGTAGTCTCTATTTTATAAATGAGAAAATTAAGCTTGGAGAAGTTGAAGGTCACTCAGCTGGTGAACAGGAGGATCCAAATCTAAATCCTGGTCTTTTTGGTCTCTTGGAACCAAAACACTTGAAGATGCCTTGTGTGATTTGGCCACTGGCATAAGTTTTGAAAAAGACACTATGATTACTTTTCTACTACTTAATAATTTCAACAGATATCACTATAACTCTACCTCAGTGATGCGGATAAACAAGAAAACAATTTACACTCTGTGAGAGCAAAAGAAAGTGAAAAAGAAGCCAACATTGCCCACATTTATATACGTACACATAGAAAACAGGCCTTCAAGGTGAGCATTTTTTATCTGCATTTTATGATGAATAAATGAATGCTCAGAGAGGATAATGATTTGTTAATTTCATACAACTCAGTAGTAGCAGAGCCAGACTCAATCTGAGATCTGATTTGTCCCAAATTTCATACTAAAACCTGGATTAGGATGAGAATTTCAAAACTATGGGTTTGGGTTATGTGAATGAATTAGCAGAACTGTTCCAAATACATTGCTAACATTGTTAAATTTAGAGATATGGCTATTTAAATCTTCAAGTTCAAAGTCCTAAAAAAAAAAGAAAGCAAAAGAAGAAGATAGAAATAACCTTAAAATCATTATTCTCAATTTCTTGTGGGAGAAAACAGAATAAATATGTCGGTTTTCCCCAACGTTGTTTGGGGTTCCGTGCAAACTGTGACATATCTCTGCTGGATGATAAAAAAACTTAAAATGGAAATAACTAAGCAAACTAAAAAGTATAATGATAAGACTTGACAATGAACTATAGTTTAACACTTTTGCTGTGGGATTTCTGACTACTCAAGGTCAACATGTCCTTTAAAATCTTCCTGTCTTTTCAGCAAGTTAAGCAAATCCAGAAGGGTTGGTAGCACCTCATTGTAGCATTTTCTTTTTTCCTTTGTTATTAGAACATTTCCCTAGAAGAAAGTCAGTGTCAGATGCAAAAATGATATAATGTGCTCTTTTGCAGAAACAAAAGGTGTGCTGTGGAATACATATTCAGCAAACACCACAGTAAGCCAACGAACATTGCATGAATACATGAGATGAATAAATAGTGAATTGCATTTTGCATTTATAAATTTCTTTTTATTGAAGCAGTAAACAGTCACATGACCTTGAATATAGCCCTAAGGATTGCAGTAGAGCCAGCTTTGACAGCAGTCCAAAAATACTGCAGTTCTAGAAAGACAGAAAAGTGCTAAACATTGATCAATGCCCCAGGTAGCATTGATGAAAGTTTTAAATAAGAGGAAATAACTATTTCAATCTGAATATCATATGTAAAAGTTCAAGCCAACTACCCAAACTAACCATATTATAAAAATGGAACGTCAACTCAAGTCATGCTTTTATCTTGTAATTGGTTGCAAGACATAACATCTAATACTATTCTCCAAATAAAATGCTACCAAACTCCAAAAGCTAGAATGCCTAGCAGCAAGGGACAAAATATTGATGATATATGCATTCTGTGCCATTTACACCAAATGGTTTCAAATGTCCTAGCTGGGACGATGGCGTGGGGGTGGGGAGAAAGGAAAGAGCACAACATTTTAAAACAATATGCAGCATATTGTTGTGGTCACAAGTACACTTGTCACAGTGCCAACATGGCTGGAAGTTTGATTTCTGAACTAATGTGACATAAAAGTCTCCTAGTGCTAGCAATTTTCCATCTTGCTCGAATATACTTTATTAACATATGTGCCCTCTTAAACGGCAGAAAAACTGTTACTGTGACTGTACATTCTGTCTTGGATTAGCAAGACTGAAGAGCTGATGTCTTCCCACCTTAAGAATAAACTCCCAAGGAGTGGCATCAATAAGATGGAGGAGTTGGAGGTCCCAATGTTCTTCTCTCCACAGAAACAAGGAAGAAACAAGTACATGCCAGTGAAAATAGCTGAAGGGAGCCGGGCTTGGTGGCTCAGCCTGTAATCCCGCGCCTTTGGGAGGTTGAGGTGAGTGGATTGCCTGAGCCCACGGGTTCAAGACCCGCCTGGGCAGCGAGACCTCATCTCTACAATAAATCAAAAAATCAGCCGGGCGTGGTAGCGCGCGCCTGTAATTCTGGCTACTTGGAGGGCTGAGGCGGAAGGATCGCCGGAGCCCAGCAGGTGGAGGCTGCGGTGGCCGGGAGCGGCCACTGCACTCCAGTCTGGGCGACAGTGAGACTCCAACTCAAAAAAAAAGAAAAAGAAAATAGCTGAAGGAGAGCTCCAGAGTATAGCAAAATCCCCACGTGGCATAGAAACCAAGGATTGCTAAATAGAAAAAGATAGGAAATATTTTGCCTCTACCACTCCATCCCCTAGTCAGGATCAGCCTGGAGCCTGGAGGGATGTCACCCCGAGGGGAAAAGGTAAACTGGAAAGCCTCAGCTGTCCTCAACATCACTGCAAACACTTACAGTCTTCGCTGCAGTTTCCACCAGTGCTGAGCTCAACTCAGGGAGTTTACTCATGACCAAGCAGGATTTTTCCCTAGGACACAAAGTTGGTTTAACACAACCTAATTAAATAGTGTAATAAGCCACGTTAACAGAATAAAAGATAAAAAACACACAATCATCTCAAAAGATGCAGAAAAAGCACTTGATGATGTTCAGCATCCTTTTTTGATTAAAAAAAACTCTCAACAATTTAGGTCCCAAAGGAAGTTCTTTCAACATAATAAAGACCATTTTTGAAAAGTTCACAGGTAAAATCATGATGAATGAGGAAAAACTGAAATTGTTTCTTCTAAGACCTGGTACAAGGCAAGGTTGTCCATTTTCACCATTTCTCTTAAACATAGCACTGGAAGTACTAGCAAGCACAATCAGATAAGAAAAGATATAAAAGGAATCTAGATTAAAAAAGAAGCAAAATTATCCTCATTTGCAGCTGAAGTGATATGTAGAAAACGTTAACGATTACACACACACACATACACACACACACACACACACACACACACACACACCTGTTAAGGCTAACATGTGTGTGTTGCAAGATACAAAATCAAAATATGAAAATTAGTTACATTTCTTTACAATAATAGCATCATATGTAAAAAAGAAATAAAGAAAACAATCTCATTTAAAATGGCATTTTAAAAAGTACTTAGACATAAATTTAACCCAGAAGGTGAAAGATTTGTACACTAAAACTATGAAATATTAACGAAAGAAATTGAACAAAACACAAATAACTGAGAAGATATCTCATGTTGAATTAGAAGACTTAATATTGTTATGTCCATACTACCCAAATCAATCTACAGATTAAATGCAATTCCTACCAAAATTTCAATGGCATTGTTCACAGAAATAGAAAATACAATTCTAAAATTCATACAGAGCCATAAAAGACCCCATATGTGGCTTACACCTACAATCCCAGCACTATGGGAGGTCGAGATGGGATGATTGCTTGATCAGCCTGGGTAACATAGTGAAACCCCATCTCTACAAAAAAATTTAAAAATTATCTGGGCGTGGTGGTGCACACCTGTAGTCTCAGCTATTCAGAAGGCTGAGGCAGAAGGATCACCTGAGCCCAGGAGGTCAAGGCTGTTTTGAGCTGTGATCATAACCACTGCACTTCAGCCTGGGTGACAGAGTGAGACCCTCACATAAAAAATAAAAATAAATTTTAAAAAAAGACTCCAAATAGTCACAGAAATTTTGAGGAATAAAAAAGGCATCACACTTTCTGATTTGGAATTACATTGCAAAGCTATAGTAATCAAAACAGTATGGATTACTGACATAAAATAGTCACAAAATGAAAAAGTTAGCCCAGAAATAAGTCCAAATCTAAACAGTCATCTAATTTTTAACAAAGGAACCAAGAAAAAGACACAATAGGGAAAGAATAGTCTCTTCAATAAGTGGTATTGAGAAAACTGAATGTTCACATTCAGAAGAATAAAACTAAACCCTCATCTTACATCATATACAAAAAAATTAATTTAGAATGTATTAAAGACCTAAACAGAAGACATGAAACTGTAAAACTTCTCAAAGAAAACACGAGGGGAAAAGTTCCTTGCCATTGGCCTTGACAGTGATTTTTTGGATGTCACACAAAAACCTCAAGCAAAATAAACAAAACTAAAACAGTGGAACAACTACATCGAACTAAAAACTTCTACATAACAAAGGAAACAATGAATAAAATGGAAAGGTAGCCTACAAATTGGAAGATAATATTTGTAAGTCATAAATTTAACAAGAGGTTGATATCCAAAATATAAAAGAAACCCATACAACTTAATAGCAAAATATGCATATATATGTGTATATATTTTTTATTTATTTATTTTTAATCAGCAAAGGACCTGAAGAGATATTTCTCCCAAAGAAGACAACCAAATGGCCAACAGGTATATGGAAAGATCCTCGCTAATCATCAGGAAAATGCAAATCAAAACCACAAGGTAGCACTCCTCACCTATTAGGACAGTTATTACTGAAAAGACAAGAGATGATAAGTGTTGGAGAGGGCGTGGAGAAAAGGAAACCCTTGTACACTGTTGATGGGACTATAAATTGGTACAGCTATTATGAGAAACAGCTTGGAGCAGTCTCAAAAGATTGAAAATAGAACTACCATATGACCCAACAATTCCTCTTCTGGGTATATACACAAAGGAAATGAAATCAATATGTTGAAGATATATCTGCACATTGAACATTATTCACAACAACCACAATATAGAAACAACTTGAGAGGCTACACCATATGTATATCCTAATTATGTATATAATCCCTATGTGCGTGTGTGTGTATGTGTGTGTGTGTGTGTATGTATAGACACATAAACTGAAATATTATTCAGCCTCAACAGAGAAAGAGATTGTACCATTTGCCACAGCACGGAGGAGCCTAGAGGACATTATGCTAGGTGAAATAAGTCAGACACAGAAAGACAAATATTACATTATCTCATTTGCATGTAGAATCTTTAAAAAAAAAGTTGAATATACACAAAAAAGGATAAAATGGTGGTTGCCAGGAACAGGAGGGGAAGTGTTGGTGGGGAGAGATATGAAATTATGAAAAATGTAGGCCAAAGTATACAAAGTTGCAGTTATATAGGATGAATAAGTCTCGAGATCTGGGGTACAGCATGAGGACTATAGTTAACACTAGTGTGTTGTATACGGGAAATGCGGGTGCTCTAACCACAAAAAGTGGGGGACGGTAACTATGAGAAATGATAGATATGTTCATTGACTTGTCTGTGGTAATTATTTCACTATGTAAATCAAAACATCATGTTGTACACCTTAAATACCTTCAATAAAAAATAATTGAAGACACATGCCACAAAAAAGAATAAACTCTCACATTTGCTTTTTTTTTTAACCCGATCGCACTAACATAAGACAATGCTGTGAGAAAATATATTCACAAAAGGCTTGTATTAGCTCTTATTCAGAGAGAGCTGAAAGGAGCCAATTTCTGGGGCAGAGCTGCTTCCTCTTATAGAAAACTCAATCTTATTTTAATTTTTAAAAAGTGGTCCTACTGGGCAGTAGGCTATTGAATCACCATTGTGTGTGTGAATTTCATGCCTTCAGAGTTGCACACTAGAGAGTCTTCTGGACTGAAGTTTGTTTATTTGCAGTACAAGTGCTGCCAAGACAGCAGTAACAGCATCCCCACTGGATCCTCCAAGTACTTGCTCCCCCTCTCCCCTGGGTACAACCCCTATAGAGAAGGAAGAAAGTGAATCCCTGGGGCATTGTCCTAATTCTCTAAATTCAACACCCCATTTGGACTGCAAAGCTACCATTCCAATCCCTGGATGCCCACTCCGAAGCTTTTGAAATGCAACTTTGTTTCTCTGGATTGAGGCTTCCTGCCTTTTATGCTGAAGGTGATGGATAATGCTGACCTACAGAAATTAATTAGTATAATTCACTGGAAAGCTTATTGCTAACATCATTATAATTCATTCCCATGGGAGTCATTTGATTATTGCCTTTCTTGCCAATAAAAATTAAAATAGCTAGTTACTAGTTGCAGATCATTAACCCATTTCAGTCTCTGCTATCATACAGGAATGTAGTATGGAGGACATTAGGACCCTGACCCCAATGACCCATCCTCTCTTTCTGCATAGAAATGAATTCTACCATATCCATGAACACAACACCAAGACTATCTCAGATGGAAGGCTAGCTAGTCAGGCTTTCCACAACTGCTCAGATAACTTTCTTTGCTATTTCTCTGAATATCTTAGGAGAAGTATACAGGATTAAGCCGGGCTCAGTGGCTCAGCCTGTAATCCCGCGCCTTTGGGAGACTGAGGTGAGTGGATTGCCTGAGCCCACGGGTTCGAGACCCGCCTGGGCGGCAAGACCTCACCTCTACAATAAATCAAAAAATCAGCCGGGCGTGGTAGCGCATGCCTGTAATTCCGGCTACTTGGAAGGCTGAGGCAGAAGGATCGCCGGAGCCCAGCAGGTCGAGGTTGCGGTGACCGGAAGCAGCCACTGCACTCCAGTCTGGACGACGGAGTGAGACTCCAACTCAAAAAAAATAAAATAAAAAGAAGTATACAGGATTGGACAGGAACAATGAGTTAGCTGCCAAATCTGAAACATTCTCAATGCCACTGCAAGTGGGTTATGTGTGGGCATAGCATGCCTGAGCAGGTAGTTTATAAACAAACAACTATATTAATTAATTACTTCATTACTTACTCTGACTTCTCAACACACCACTATCCAGTGGGAACAGCTTCTGATCCACCCCTGGGCTCATTCTTTATATAAAGCATATTTCACATTCTATTGCCAATATCTTACGGTTTCTTCAAAGTATGTCATAATCAAAATTTGTGAAGCTATATTTCTGTAGGCTCAATACTATTTGAATATGTGCGAAAGATGTTTGTGCCTGTTGTGAATGAGGAATCAGAAGTGTGTTTTACTGGATTTATCTATTTCACACATGAATAAATAGCGAGGGAAAAAAGCCGAATTAAAGCTGTTTTGTAAGTCAGAAAAACATAAACCATTAATAAGTGGTTACTATTTCATTTTTGTTTTTATTTCTAGACTCTAGAAGACCCATTTAGATTGTTGGTATTCACATTACTTTCCTCAGCCCAGTGTTTCTGGAGAACTGGATATAATCTATCTATCACAGATGAATTTTGCCAAGCACATTCCCTTAGCTCCCCTCTGAAAGAGCTCTCCAATATTGACACTCCCTCTGAAGTATGTGCATCACAGCTGAACTTTCATGAGGAAATTTTTACCTGTGAAATTAATTGCATGCCCTTCCTCCTAAAAAAGATCTTGTACAGTCACCCTCAGGGTGACTCTTGAGTTCGTGTGCAATCATCAGCTGTCAATAGTATTAAATTCAAATGAAAAGATGTGAGATGAGTTGAGAAAAAAATGACTTTAGTCTGGGTCTAAGAAAGCTAATCTAAACTATTCTTCACTTCCATAAATATTTATATGTTTATTACCCCCAGAATTTAATAACTATAGACTCAGAGAGAATTACTTCTCCCCGCCCCCCAAAAAAGAAAAGAAAATCAAGGACTGTTCTAGCAGAAAATGCAATAGATTGAGACTTATGAGAGGTGGTCTACTTCTAAAACTGCTGTTAGTTTCCAATATTAAAAAGAAAGGAAAGAAAAGGTGAGCATGTTATTAGGTCCACATTGATTCAAAATCATTATGTGCTAGGTAGAATTAGTTTTTACAAATAAAAAGCAGACAGGCGAATAACAGCCTGAGCTTCATTTGGTGACTGGGAAAGTCTATATATTACGATGCTCTTTCAATTTTTAAAATAAAATGGAAGAGGATGCCGAAGATCTTGGTATAAGATAACTGGTTCCAGGTTGCTGGTGTTGCTGTGGTCAAGCGTATACGTTTTTATGCTCTAACATGGAAATTCTTCCTCTCAACAATTATATCTTGATCCTAAAGCTATTTGTAATGGGTTTCTACTCTATTCGACCAATGGTTCTTGGAAGTTAAATTCTTTTTGTCAGTTCTTTTTCAATAAGGCGGGAGCAGTGGTGGAAAAAAGCATAGGCTTGGGACTTGGACTGACCTAAGTTCCAGATCCAAAAGGAGGAGGCAGTGAATTATTGGACAAAGGGAGTTTGAGTACCCAGATATTCCTGGCAACTCAAAAAAGGTAGTTAGCATATTTTTAAAAATCATATTTTTGACATAATTTAGACGTAATAAACCTCATCTATTTTAAGTATACAATTGAACAAGTTTTATCAAGTACACTGTGTGTGTGTGTGTGTGTGTGTGTGTGTGTGAGTGTGTGTGTGTGTGTATCCAGATCTACTACCACCACAGTCAAGATCCAGAACGTTTTTCTCATTCTCCAAAAGTTTCCTCAAGTTCAGTACAGGCAGTCCCTCCTTTGTTCCTACTGATCTGCTTTCTATTGCTATACATGAGTCTGCATTTTCTAGAATTTCACATAAATGCTATCATTTGTGTTGGCTTCTTTCACTTAGCAAAATGTATTAGCATTTCATTCATGTCTGCATCCTTAGTTAATTCCTTTTCATTGCTGAGTAGTATTCTATTGTATGGATATACCATAATATTTTAATCCATTTACCTGTGCTTTCCAGTTTGGAACTATTATAAGTACAGATTCTATGAATATTTGTGTTATGAGGGATATTTGATTCAATTTCTCTTTATTAAATGCCCATGAATGGAATTGCTAGGTCATATGGCATGTGTATGTTTAACATATAAAACACTGCCAAACTGACTTCCAAAATGATTCTACTCTTTTACATTCTCACCAGAAGTCCATGGGGATTCTGCATGCGTTGTAACTTTTTGATTTAGATTTTTTTGAGAACTACAGTAGGTTCTATCAGTATTCAGTTAAGAAAGGTGACTATGAGGTAAGAATAAAGCCACTAAAAGTTACAAGAAACATGAGCTTCATTTCTTGGGCTTCGAAGGCTGCCCAGCTTCCCCAAGGTGTCTGTGCAACTGCATTTGCTGTACTTAGTGTAATAGCAGTGAAGACAGTCAAGCATCAAAGATGAAATTCGCTGCTTAGACAAGGTCTCTGTTCTATGAGCTTCAGTAAAGAAAATGCTATTAGGAATGGAGTAGAAGGCTGATACAAATAGCTCAACTAAATTAAGCAGAACTAAACAAAGTCCTGCCCCTGCCCCCAACTGTACTTTTCACTGAGCTGACACAATCCGTGGCTCCCTAGGACAATATTCTATGAAAAATTAAACAGCATAGTTCAAAATGCCTTGCCATCCAGGTCTATGCCTGAATGCACTAAGGAACAATTGGACCTCCATTCCTTCCAGCTCTTCCTCATCCACAAGTCACAACCATGACATCAGCTTCAACAGAGGAATGAATGATAATGTTATTAGAAAACATTATTTCCATTCTTCCTATCCCAGGAATTTGGAAACACCTCCAAGCAAGTCCATTTGAGTCTGAGAATTTTCTTAGGGGCAGCCATATACAGGAAGAGCACTAGCCAGAGAACATTGAGTAAATCACTTCATTTCTTGAGCCTCTGTTGCATTATTTGTTAAATATGAGTAGTAGTAGTATAAGCCCTGTCATGAAATAGAACTGAGGCAAACTCATGTCAAAGTCCCCCTAAATACGTCACATTGGCCAAGTCCCCTGACCGTTCTTAGCCTCCGTTTCCTTATCAAACGGCAACAGTGAGGTCTGCTTGGCAAAGTGGTTGTGAAAATGAGGGACAGTGTACATCAACCAACCAGTCAATTGCAAGCACATAGCAGCAGCTTAATAAAATGTGAGACAATTGCTCACAGGGTTTTTTTCTAAAGATGAAGCGAGTGTACACAAATGCCCTGGTACCCTATTTGCAAAGAATGCTATTTTTGTGAAAAATTAGGAGTTGGCTCTGGATATGTTACCAAAAATTATTAGTAGATAATTCTGCCAGAGTATATATGCCTATAAATTACAGGCCTATAAATTACACTTTCTTGTGGATTTTTTAAAAAATGCCTCTGATTGGCCGGGTGCGGTTGGCTCAAGTCTATAATCCCAGCACTTTGGGAGGCCAAGACGAGAGGATTGCCTGAGCCCAGGGATTTGAGACCAGCCTGGGCAACATGGTGAGACCTCATCTCTACAATAAATCAAAAAATTAGCCAGGCATGGTAGTGTGTGTCTGTTCTTCTGGCTACTTGGTCGTCGCTGGGGTGCCATGAGTGTGTCACTGCACTCCAGCCTGGGCAACAGAGTGAGACTCCAACTCAAAAATAAATAAATAAATAAAGTGCACCTGATTGTCTCACTTTCCTGCCCAAAGCACTCCAAATCCTCCAGTTGCATTTAGAGTAAGATGCAAAAGCTTGAAACCAGCCTCCCAGGTCTACCAGATTCAGTCCCTGACTTGCTCCCTGTGCTCTAGCCCAGTGACCTCTTGTGTTCCTAAAATACTCCAAGTCCCAGACCTCAGAGCCTTTACATTTTCGATTTTCTCTTCCAGAGCAAACTCCACCCCTGGATGTCTAGGATTCTCTTCACTCCAGTCTCTGCTTAAATCCATCCTTCAGAGTTGGCCTTCCCTAACCCCTAGCTAAGAGAGCACCCTCACTCATTCCTCTCTGTCCTCTTATCCTACTTAATTTTTTCTCATAGCTTTTCTCACTATCTAACCTTAAGTTATGTATCAGTTAATTAACTTGTACACTTTATGTAAGTCTCATGAGAATAGCAACTTCATTTGTTTTTGAATCTCCAGAACAACACCTGGGATCTACTAGGCCTGTATTCCATTTGTGGTGATTTATTTTAAAATATTCTCGTGTCATGTATGTGGGAATAAGTTAATCCTCAAGAGGATTAATACCTGAGGGCTGCTTTATTATCATAAGAAATGTTAGAAGTATATTGGAAGTGGTGTCATGTATGATCTGAAGCCATGAGACTGGCTTTTAAATGAACATGGGATAAATCAACTACCTTCTCCATTGCTGCACTAGTATTCTCCACAGAGGATCCAGTGGTTTGTCAAAAGAAAAGACAGCAATGAACGTGTGGGTGCAGGTGTCTTTTTTATATAACCACCACTGTTCCTTTGGGTAGATACATAGTAGTGGGCTTGCTGGATCAAATGGTAGATCTTTTTTTAGTTCTTTGGGAAATCTCTACACCAATTTCCATAGAGGTTGCACTAATTTACACTCCCACCAACAATGTACAAGTGATCCCTTTTTTCCGCATCAGCACCAGCATCTATTGTGTTTTGATTTTTTAATTTTTAAGTTTTTAATGACCATTCTGACTGGTGTAAGATGGTATCTCATTGTCGTTTTAATGTGCATTTCCCTAACAATTAGTGATGTTGAGCATTTAAAAAATATGTTTGTTGGCCATTTGTGTATCTTCTTTAGAGAGATGTCTGTTTATCCTAAGTGAACTAACTGAGGTACAAAAAGCCAAATATAGCATGTGCTCACTTACAAGTGAGAGCTAAACTAAGGACCTGCAGGGGCATAGAGGCTAATACAATGGAGACTCAGAAGGAGCATGGGAGGAACGAGTAGAGGAACGAAGAATCACCTACTGAGTACAATGTGCACAGGTGGGGGTGGTGGGTATACTTTAAACCCCACTATACAATGCAACCGTGTAACTGAAAACTTGTTGTGCCCCCTAAAGCTATTGAAACAAATAAAAGAAAGAAAGACAGCAAATGCTTTTGGAGGAAGGTCCTGTCCCATTCACAGTGAGCCTTTGTCATGCAAGAGGCTGGTTGGTGTACCTAACAAGGAAAAGTGAGAGAGAGAGTGTGTGTGTGTGATAGAGGGGGCACTCTTCAGTGCTGGCTAATAAATGCCCATACGATTGGCAGACCTGTTCAGAGACCCACTTTTGTTGCATTGCACCACCTGACATTAAGGCTGCAGCTTACGCTGTGCAGGTCTTGTTGGTTTTCATCTTCTGGAGGCTAAGGATCGTCCTCAGGAGAAACTGACATTCACAGTGTTTTACACATCAACCAAATCAAAATAAGTTCAGCTCCGACGGTAATAGCACTCAGTAGAGATGTGTGAAAAAAAGAATAAATGAATCAATGACTATTCTTTCTTCAATCTTCCAGGGTAAATTACAGTGTGGATTTGACACTAAAATCTTTAACTATGTTGTCTACTTGAAACCAGGCTTTTCTTTTTTTTAATCCAAGGGAAAGCTCATTGACCTCGTTTTCCTTCTGTGTCTTCATTGTTGCTCTGTTCTTTCTGCTGTGAAATAAAACTCGGTCACATTTGTTGGCAGGTCTCCTAATCAAGCCTCATCTGGGAGGAGGCCTCAGATCTAGCAGTTCTGCGACTTACTGTCAGTTCTCTCTTTAGCAGTCTCATCATGACTTAGGGGAAAAGGTGTATTTCGAATCTGTATGTCAGGAGGCAATAACTTTCTGTTCTGCTCTAACCAATCACAAAAACCACAGCACAGCAAGGGACTCCCAAAAATTTTGCCAAATTTACCATGTTGTTGATCCAGTGATACAAATGCATATTTCTCGGGGAAAAAAAAAAATGTTTCACTAGTGGAGATTATGCAGAACAGTGTCTCTCCCAATTTCTTTTCCACGTACCAAACAAGAAATAGTGGTTTCAATTATCATAATACTATAAGAAAGGGTTTGGCAGGAGTGGGAAATGACCAAGAGGTGGAGGGGCACACTTCATCAATAAGGGTATCTGATCTCAAACCAGGCGAAGTGGGGACCCAAGGGAAGACCGAACTTAATCTGTACAATGATCATTTGTATACCTAATTCTGAATTGTACCCCACATCTTTAAAATAAGAAATAATAAAAAAGAAATAGTGGTTTTTCCACAGTGAAATCTGGCTTTAATACAATTCACATTTGGGGGTCTTTTGCCTTGTTATACAGTTGTTCATTGTCACAAAATGGTGTGAGCCAAGAGAGGCCACATCAGCAGTTTCACAGTCAGGGACACACCTGGTAGTCACAGCTGCACCCACTGCTTGGGGGCCTCTGTGAAGCACTCAGGTAGAGTAACCTGGCTCTCTCAGCAACAACAGGCCAGGATCCAAATGTCTTAATCACTTAAATACTGCCACTCAGTTCCATAGTCAAAAGCTGGCTTATCTTCATGCTTAGTGATATTACAGACACCTACAGAAAACACTTGTCATCAAGGATCATGCCTTGCTCTGGGATGCTGTGACAACCCATGAATCTATAACTTAATGAATGAAGTCCATGACCTGCCTTTATATCTTATTAGCTTAAAAAAACCATATCCCCAGATTTCCAAGAGAAAAAAAGGACTTTTTTAGAAAAAATAAAAAATAAACAGAGAGACAATAGCCAGGGGTTTCTTTGAGATTTTTTTTTTTTTTTTTTTTGGTGTGTGTTGGGGATCTCACTTTGTCACCCAGGCTGGAGTGCAGTGGAGCAAACACAGTTCAACACAGTTCAACCTCCTGGGCTCAGGTGATCCTTTAGCCTCAGGCTCCTGAGTAGCAAGGACTATAGGCGCACACCACCGCACCTCACAAATTTTTCTACTTTTTATCAAGATAAGGTTTTGCTATGTTGCCCAGGCTGCTCTTAAATTCTTGGACTCAAGTAATCTTCCCATCTTGGTCTCCCAAAGATTACAGGCATGAGTCACGGCTCTCGGCCCAGAGTTTATATGTAGCAGATGATATTCACTAAGTTCCTCTTTTCAGCTAATTGCCAATCAGATCTCTTCCACAATTAGATAATGAGGTCTAGTGACCACTTCCTACAGTTACGCGACAAGGATCATATGACAATGAAGCAAAATCTGCTGTATACAAACAATCTGTATTGCACTTTGATTTGTTTCTTAGAACCAAATTGGACTGTCTATACAATCTTGATTATTAAAACTACTACTAATATGCTGAGTCAAAAAGTATGTTACATGGTCAGGCATCTAAGTTGTGCCTGAATATAGGTTACATAGGTTACAAATATAAAAATTATATATGCCCAAAAAAGTAATGTGGATTTAGTGATGTCACCCAATAATCTCCTCATTAAACCAGAAAAAAAAATTCACGTTTCTTCTAATATAATTTTTTTCTAGAACCTTTTAACATCTACAATAGTTTTAGTCATTTTCCCCTCAGTTAGTGCTATTTTTCATAGTCAGGAAGGATTAGGCCTTTTGCCTTGTTGCACTCCTGAGAGCATGATGGGTCACCAGCAGCTCTACTGGAGCCCCCTGCGGAAATTTGGCCAGGGTTCTTGCTCTTGTCGCATCTGTTCAAATTGGTTGGTGTACTTAACAAGGAGAAGAGAGAGAGAGAGAAGAATCCGGTCTGATCCAGAAATATGGCCTCAATATGTGTCCCCAGTGTACTTGAAGGATATAGGTTTCACTGAGTGATCTTCTTTGAATGGATTATCCAAGGCAATCGCACAATGAAAGCATGCTAGCTCCTTGCACATAAAATAAAAAAGATCTAAAAAACCCTTCAAAAAAAAAGTTAAAACATTTATTTATAATTACTTCTGCTCATCTTGGAGGTTTCTTAAAAATCATGACCAAAGTTCTAGTCTAGTTTAAATAGATATAAAATCCTAACACTGAATTTTTCTCTTTAGAGAGGTTTTTTCTTTTACAGTCTCCAAAACTTGTTATTTTCAGATGCGTATAACAATGATCTGGCTACGTAATTTTTGATTATCAGAGATAGCTCCTATTTGGGTTAGATATATTTCATTAGAGACCCTTTACATACACAAATCCCATTTGCAGAATTGACAAATGCCCAACAATTAATTATTTCTTCTTCTCCCTTTTCACCAATAATTGTTTATTACACGAAACATTTATTGACCAGCTACTAAGCTTAGTGAACTATGGGCACATAGCCCAATTTTTTTTAGCACTTACAATGAGCTCAGTATTATTCTAAGCACTTTAAATGTATTGATTAATTTCATCCTCTCAACAACCCTGTAAGTAGGTATTATTATCTCATTATTTCCATTTTACTGACTAGGGACTTGAGGCCAAAAGAGGTTAAGTATCTTGTCACCAAAGTCCTACAACTAGGATGAGATGGAGCCAAGGGGTGGACCTAGGTAGTTTGGCACACAAACCTAACCAGTTAGTCACTTTTTCATACTGACTTACTTCAATCTAGTTGGATGCAAATCTCTACCAATAAAATAAATATGCGAAGTGCTGTATTAAAGCATGACTTCAGGATATCCATCAACAGTAGAATGAGTAAATAAACTTATTTACTCATTTATGTACTCATTTACTATACAGTAGAATACAAAGCAATAAATAAGAATTACTGACATACACAGCAATAAGAATGATTCTCACAGATATAATCTTGAGTAAAATAAGTCAGACACAAAAAGAATACATATTTTGAAATTATTTTATATCAGGTTTTCTCAATCTCAGCTCTGTTGACATTTTGGACCAGATAATCCTTTGATGTGGATCATAATCTTATGCATTGTAGGGTGTTTAATAGCATCCCTGGTCTCCACCTACCAGATGTCAATCAAACCCCTGCCCCATTATCAAGCCAAAAATGTTTCCAGGTATTGCCAAATGTCCTCTGAAAGAAAATTTACATTCAGGAAACCGCCACGGATTGATATGAAGATCAACCCCTGGCAAAACTAGTCTACAATGTTGGAGGCTAGAATTGTGCTGAAGGAGCTTTCTGGAAATGCTCTATATCTTTATTTGAGTAAAGGTTATATTTAAAAGTCATCAAACTATACACCTAAGAGATGTACATCTTATTGTATATAAGTCACACAACACTTTAAAAATTGTTTTAATTGTTGGCTTGAAGTGAGAGCAAAATAATACTTCGGGAACTCAGAGGAAGAAACAATTCTCATGGAAGTTGAAGGATCTGTCAAGACTTCCAGGAGGGCAGAGTTCTGAGTAGGAAGGATTTGAAGAACAGGACCGGTGGCAGAGGGTAGGGCATTCCAGTCACAAGAGACAGCGAGGCAAAAGGCAGAGAAGTAAGATAGTCTTTATTGCAAGCATTTTGCCAGGTACTGTTTTCTATGAATATAACCAAGGGAAATTCAAAATGCATCCTGGCATAATATGCTTCTAGGTGGTAGGATCTAGGTCAATGCTGTGTTCAGGAGGGGATGCAATAATCACCATTTGGTAGCGGTGAAAATTAAAACCTTTGAAATTAAATAGAATAAAAAACCATTGGGCATTTCAGCTCATTACCTCACTATTGCAAAATTCCCCACTGTCATCTATTCTTGCTATTTGTCCAGCCTCCCTCCATCCCAGGTGGATGATGCTTCCGCTACATTTTTCATATGGCTAGTCGAAATAGGAATAAAACTCTCCTGGGAAGTTCCCTATTGTTTTTTCAGCCATCATTTCCTTTCAAGCTACTAATTACTGTTAGTTGCATTATTCGTCATCATCCTTAATTGAGCATGAACAATGGCTCAACACTGTAAAGAAAATGTTAGGAGAGAGCCATTTTATTGAAGCCAGAGGATTTGAAGCTGACTTAAAGAGGAAAAATAATGAGAAATACAAATTCTACCAAGGATATAACTCCATGGAATGCAGATCTTCTCTCTGTGGGTGAGGAATGCCATGACATGTCATTCAGCCTGAGTATGGAAGGACTGTGAGGGAGACCTCTGACCAGGCACTGTTCATGCTAATGCAGTAGACTCTTCACCATTACACAGGCATACCTTGGAGGTATTGCAGGTTTGATTCCAGACCCCAGCAGTAAAGTAAATATCATAATAAAGTGAGTCACATGAATTTTGTTTGTTTCCCAGTGCATATAAAGTTATGTTTACACTATACTGTTGTCTATTAAGTAAGCAATAGCATCATGTCTAAGAAAACAACGTATATACCTTAATTTTAAAATATTTTATTACTAAAATATGACAACAATTCTCTGAGCCTTCAGTGAGTCATCATCTTTTTGCTAGTGGAGGATCTTGCTTCTATGTTCATGACTGCCGAATGGCCAGGGAGGTGATTGCTGAAGGTAAGCGTGGCTGTGGCAATTTCTTAAAATAAGACAACATTTACCACATTGATTGACTCTTCTTCTCACAAACGGTTTTTCTGTAGTGTGCAATGCTGTTTTGATGGCATTTTTACCCACTGTAGAACCTCTTTCAAAATTGGGTCAATCTTCTCAAACGCTGCCACTGTTTTATCTATTAAGTTAACAAAGTGTTCTAAGTCCTTTGTTATCGTCTCAACAGCATCTTCATCCAGAGTAGATTCCATCTCAAGAAACCACTTTCTTTGCCCATCCATAAGGAGCAAATCCTCAACCATTCTTGAGATCTCTGCAAGTCAACCATATCTTCAGGCCCCCCTTCTCATTCTAGTTCTCTTGCTAGTTCTACCACAATTGCAGTGTCATCCTCCACTGAAATCCTAAACCCCTCAAAGTCATCCATGAGGGTTGGATCAACTTCTTCCAAACTCCTGTTAATATTGAATTTTTAAAATCTGCTTCCATGAATCACATATGTTCTTAAAGTCACCTAAAATGGTGAATTAGTTCCAGAAGGTTTTCAATTTACTTTGTCCAGATCCATCAGAAGATTCACTATCTATAGTAGATAGCTATAGACTTATAAAATTCACTTCATAAGTAACAAGACATGAAAGTAAAAATTATTTCCTGATCTGTGGACTGCAGAATGGATTTTCTGCTATCAGACATGAAAACAATTCATCAGTGTTCTTGAGTGACTAGGTGCATTATCAATGAGGGGGAGTATTTCAAAAAGAATTTTTCTTTTCTGAGCATTAGTTCTTAACAGTGAGTTTAATATATTCAGTAAATCATGCTATAAACAGATGTGCTATTGTCCAGTTTTTGCTGCTCCATTTCCCAGACTTGGAGTAGATTTAGCATAATTCTTAAGGGAACTACAATTTTCAGAAAGCTAAATGAGTATTGTGTTCAACTTAAAGTCACCTGCCACAATAGCCACTAATAAAAGTGTCAGCTTGTCCTTTGTAGGTTGAAATAGGCATTGACTTCTCTTCTCTAGCTATGAAACTCCTAGATAGCTTCTTCCAATACAGGGTTGTTTTGTCTATGTTGAAAATTTGTTGTTTAGTGTTACCACCCTCATCTTAGCTTGATCTTTTGGATACCTTGCTACAGCTTTTATATCAGTACTTGCTACTTCACCTTGCACTTTTATGACTTATAGACAGCGTCTTTTCTTAAAACTCATGAACCAATCTCTGCTAGCTTTAAACTCTTCCTTTGTAGTTTCCTTACCTTGCTCAGCCTTCACAGAATTGAAAAGTGTTAGGGCCTTGTTCTGTATTAGGCTTTGCCTTAAGGAAATGCTGTGGCTATATTGATCGTCTATCCAAACCACTCAAATTTTCTTCATATCAGCATTACAGCTATTTTTCTTAGCATTCTTGTGTTCACCAGGGTAGCACTTTTAATATCCTTCCATAATTTTTTCTTTGCATTTACAGTTTGGCTAACTATTTGGTGCAAGATGCCTAACTTTAGATCTATCTCAGTTTTCAACATGTTTTCCTCACTAAACTTAGTCATTTCTAGCTCTTTTTTTTTTGAGTTGGAATCTCACTTTGTCGCCCAGACTGGAGTGAAGTGGCCACTCCCGGCCACCGCAGCCTCGACCTGCTGAGCTCCGGCGATCCTTCCACCTCAGCCTTCCGAGTAGCCGGAATTACAGGCGTGCACCACCACACTTGGCTAATTTTTTGATTTATCGTAGAGATGAGGTCTCACCAAGTTGCCCAGGCGGGTCTCGAACCCACGGGCCCAGGCAATCCATTTCTAGCTTTTGATTTAAAGTGAGAGACATCGAATCCCTCCTTTCATTTGAACACTTAGAGGTCAATGTAGGGTGATTAATTAGCCAAAACCAGTATAAAGTTTGGATGGCAAGATAATCATCTCGCAGAATCTGAGATTTTAAATAATCCCAGGAGTTTTTCACCAGAACAGCTATGTGTTTTCCCTGAGTAAATTGTTATAACTGAAGTTTATTCAAATCAGTGCCATGTCTTCACTTTTTTAAGTCCTCTGGATCTATTAGGATCATTTCAGCAACAGATTTAAAAAAAAAAAAACATTCAATGGAGAGTGGCATAAGCAACACAAACGTGTATTATTACTTCACCTATCCAGAAGTCTGCAGGTAGGTTGCTCTGAGGCTGGCAAGTATCGACACTGTCAACAGCATGTCAACTTGTCCCATGTTTCTGCTTAGGCATCCTCAATACGTCTGGAATGCTTCCTTCATGGTTCCTAGTAAACTGTTCCAACTCTAAGAAATGCATTCCCAAGAAGCAATATCCAAAGCAAGAAATAAGGAAGAAGGCAAATAAAAAGCTACTTCTATGCACCACTCCCTGTTTCATGAGGGTGGAACATTTTTCCCAGAAACCTTACATCACATTGACTAAAAACTCTCCTACTTAGTCACTGGGTAAAGAGGAATGAGGGTTTCTTGATTGCCTTAAATTAATCATGATTCATTATGGGGCTGTATAGGAATCACTACAACTGTCATGAAATCAGAGGTCTTTCACCAGAAAAGAAGGGGAAACAGCTGTTGTTGAGTAATCAGATGCCTTGGCCATTTCCTGATTTTGTGTTTATTTTCCTTGAATAGCCTCCAATCCACCTACATTGATAGTGTATTCCACTATATAAACTTTGGTCCTAAGTTCTGTTTATTAATCCAGCAAGCACAAAGTTCAATTCTTACAATACAATATACATCTAGGTTAGATTCTTTAAATATTCAAAGTAACCCTAGAGTCATTTGTACACTTAGTCATTTATTCAACAAATACTATTTAAACTCTTTCTATATGTCAAGCACTTCCTTAGGTGCTGAGGCTATAGCAGTTACCAAAAATGGCAATAATTTCTTTCTTCAAGGAATGTACATTAGATTGGGAGAAGATGGGCAATCATGCAAAATAAAACATTTTTCAAGTCAGATGGTGATAGCTGCCACAGAGAATGGTAAGAAAGAGATAGGGAGTACAGGGGTGGCTATTGTCGTTTACACTGAAAGGTTAGAGAAGACCTCATGGAGAAGATGTCATCTGAATAAAGTCAGATGTGGGTGTCGAGAAGAATGATCGAGACCAGGGATGCAAAGGCTCTGAAGTAAGATTGACGCTGACATAGCAGCAAGGAGGCTTCCGCTGGAGAAGAGCGTGAGAGGGAGGCAAGCAAAATGAAGAGCAAAATTGGAGAGGTAAAAAGGTGAGATCACGCAGGGCCTTGTAGGTTGATGTAAGACTTGGTCTTTTACTTTGAGTGACACAGGAAGTGGTTGAAGGGATTTAGTAGAAGGGTGACCTCATCTTGCTTATGTTTCCAAAAACTCACTCTGACTGTTTTGAGAGGAACAAACTGTAAGTGATGCAAGAGAAAGTAGGAAGGTGGGTTAGGAGGCTGTCGCAACTCCACAGGAAAGTTTGTGGTTTAGGTCAGGCTAATGTTAGCAGAGGTGGGGCTTTGCTAGTGCATTAGGTGTGGGGTATGAGAGTAAGAAAGGTTTCAAGTATGACTCTGTGTCTGGAACTTCCGAAAATGAAAGGATGGAGTTTTTATTTATTGAAATAGAACACTGTCAAGGAGCAGGTATGAGAGAGGAGGAAAAAACACTTTTGGTTTTGCACATATGCAGCTTGAGACACTTATTAGACACGGAGAAGTTGACTATGTAGTTGTATGTATGAGTCTGGAGCTCGGGGTGAAGATAATGTAGTTAGCATTTACATGGTAATTAAAGTTATGTTGTCCAATGAGATCGTCAAGCGTATAAGTCCAAATAGGATCCAAGAACTAAACCCTAGACATTTCAGTGTTGAAATACAACCAGAAAAGGAGATGGAAAAGGATGTCTCAATGAGACATGAGGAATTCTAGTAGACAGTGGTATCTTAAGAGTGTTTCAAGCAGTGATCATTTAAGAGTGTTTCAAGGAGTGATCAACTGCAACAAAAATGCTGTTTATAGATCAAAATATGAACTGAGACTCTAAAAATCTTGGCTTGAGGAAGGGAGAAAAGTGAAGTGATTACCAGTTGTGCAAAGATTAAACACTCATAAAATCTTGTTTTCATCTTATTGACTATGATGTGAATCATTCATGATTTCCTATAATTATCTTTTCTCTTTGTCATTTTAGTATTCTTACAGACATTTAAATTGCTTTCAGCAATATTTTCATGCTTTACTCTAACAAAATCTGATTTAGAAAATCTAATCAATTAGATATTTTAGGCCTAATCATTGACATTACAAATGGACGCTGGTTTTACAAAATGATGAACTACAAATGACAAGCACATTGATTTAATTTACAAAAATTGTACTTATCTGTTGCCTTCAGAACCCATCTACTGCATAAACCAAGGCACACAAGACTCCCTAATAGATAGCATTGAATTTCTAATGGGAACTTCTGCAATAACAAATTTATCACGTCCAAAACATGTCCCTGCAATATTTCATTTTGTCATTGGCTCCACTTTTCAAAGCTCAGTGATGCTCACAAAAGCCATGGGGTACCATTTTGCCTGAATCGAGAGCTTTACATTGCCGAAGAAGAAAGAGAATGTCAAAACCCTGTTTAAATTTAATCATCTATATCCATCAAATTTTTATTCCAATATGTACTTTTTTATATTGTTTATCATTAATTTTCTAAAGACAGTCATCTTATTTCTGGTAACTATATATCACAGAACCAAAGTAATATTATTATATCATGATCAAAACCTAAATATATATATTAGGGAGGCATGCTCTGGGAACTATTTGAAATAATCTTCTACTTTATATTATCCTCTTTTTCAAGTCTGGTCTCTGTGATGCAGTTATTTTTCTTCTGCAGCTAATATAACATTTATGCGGGGGGAGATTTCTAATTTTACTTTGCTGGTGTATAAATGTGTCATTTCATACAACTAGCTGTTTTTCTTTGTTGTAACTTCTTTCTCTCTGTTTTAGCCTGAGGCTCTCCTCTTTATTTGATCAGTATAGTTTATATCATATTCTAGGCAGCACTTCTTCCCAGGAGAAAAACAGGATTTCAAATTGCAACTCATGATTCCTAAGGCAAACTGAAAGGGTACAGTCTGAATTAATGTTTTCTTTACCATTTCATTGCTTATTGGTTTTATTTCCATTAACTGATGGATACATTTATTTTCTACCTTTTAATATCATTCTCTCTCCACAACTGCCAATTATTGTTTTGGCTTGATTATTTATTATTGGCTGTGGGAGTGGTTAGATGGAGAAAAAAATCAATGTGAAGACTTAGTGACAAAATCTGAATGAACTTTTCAATAAATAAATTAAAAGGTAGTTGGGGTGTGCTGAGTTCAATTTTCCTTTGATTGGCTTTTGAGATAAATGCTTCATTTAAGGATTGTTGGGGTCTATGTTTCCTATCACTATTCACATCCTACAGGGATTGCATTTACTATTAAAATATAGGATCTACTTGTAACAGTATTTCTGCACAAAATGTCTGACAAAACAATGTATTAGCTAACCTAAAATATTTCTTATGCATCCCCATCCACTAATTTAAAAGGAAATGTGTACCATTGTAGAACATGGTAGAAATACTCAATTACTTCTGATAAAATTTAGTTTCCATTACTCGTCAAAAGCAAAAGAAGTACTCTAAGAGGAAGTTCCACAAAGTAATTTCCTCACAGAAAGAATTTTTAAAAGAAAAAGTTGTTATCAACAAATGTGTATCAGAGTAAGACAAAGAGAAACAGCATGGACATCATGAGAGTCAGATGTGTTCAAGAGCAAGACAAGAATAGGGGCCAGGGGCCAGTGCCCCCTTCACAAGACACAGGCAGAGCTCACTATAACCCTGGTCCATGGGAGGATGGCGAATCCATGTGGACTCATTTCCAAAATGAGTATGAAGTCCTAGGTCTTTTTCCATACTGACCTTCAGTAGTCTACATTATTAATGGCAGTCATAACAAAGAAAAAAAAATGCTTTCATGTTATCTCATTATTTTACCTTTTTGTCACAAATCTAGCATGAGGTAAAAGAAAGTCCAAAGTTCCCTAAGTTTCTATTATGCATGAGCAATTATTCCTAGACAATTAACTAAACCATTAAAGTTCAAACAAGGCCTATTTTTTTATAACCATATGTTGCCAACAAAGTATACCTCAATCTTGCATTGAAATGCTGAGTTCAAAGAACTAGTGTACTATTATTTCATTATAACACATTTTTCAGCATGGATTTGAATCTAACTTCTATTAGGGCCAAATAACCTATTCACAGGTTAGAAGGTCAGTTAGATACCTGTTTCCAGAGAACCCATTTAACCCAACCACCTACATCAATTTAAAGCTTAATTTGGATAATGGATGAATTGGTCTTAACCTTTTCTCTTTAATACACCATAATTCATAACTACTCTGAGGATGTAAGTACATTTACTCTTCCTCAGTTACCTTAAAATGAAGTACATTGGTAGGAAAGTGCTATTGTTTCACTGATTGTAAATTAAAATAATAAAATTAGTGTCAAATGTCATTTCAGTATATACTCTATTACCATAGTAACCCACAGGTGAGTTGGTAAAATTGCAAATTACATATTCAGCTATTTAAGGACATCTGTGAACTAAAGTCATTTAATCAAGCTTTCTCATTGCTTGTGCTATGTAATCAAGACAAACCGATTAAAGTCAAAGTCAAAAAGCCACAAGCTCCCCTCTGCTTATCTAGCATGTCTGCTGTCAAGTTCAGCGTGGCTCATGGCTATATGTTATATTTTGTAAGCATATTAATAGACATTTTTTTACTTAGGGGATTTGGGCAGGGTACAGAAGTCATTTAACTCACAAACGCAAAACAGAGAAAGTCAAATTCCTCATTTATCCCTGAAATGCAAACACCGGAAGAGCCAGAGCATACCTGCCTCCCACAGAGGCTGGTAGAACTCTTACACTTTTTTTTTTTTGAGTTGGAGTCTCACTCTGTTGCCCAGGCTGGAGTGCAGTGGTCGCTGCCGGCCACCGCAGCCTCGACTTGCTGGGCTCCGGCAATCCTTCTGCCTCAGCCTTCCAAGTAGCTGAAACTACAGGCGCGCGCTTGCCACGCCCGGCTAATTTTTTGATTTGTTGTAGAGATGAGGGCTCGCCAAGTTCCCAGGCGGGTCTCGAACCCGCGGGCTCAGGCAATCCACTCACCTCGGCCTCCCAAAGCGCGGGATTACAGGCTGAGCCACCGAGCCCAGCCGAACTCTTACACTTTTATCCTTATCCTGTCCAACCCCTGCCACTGGTCTCTAGTCCAAGCTACTCCATGGTCAGTTGGACCCAGAACAGAAGTGCCTCTTGCAGTTTGTTCCTTTCAGGTTGGGTACAGAGCACCATGGTGAGAGTCTCCAGCTTTTTCCATTACCTAACTCCTCCACCCTGACCCAATTCAATCCCTGGATGTCCCTCCCAGGATCTTCCTGGAGCCTGTCAAACGATACCTCCTCTAATTACCCAGTATCCATCCACATACAACCAGGCACACAGTATGCACTCCACCACCGAATTCCTAAAGGATCCACACTTCTCCAGACTGTCTTCAATAGCCACTTAAGCCAAACTGGATTGTGACTTTCAGAGGACACGGAGCAAATAACGTAAATTAACCTATCTGTCTTTTGAGAGTTCAGCGGCAGAAATGCACAGGCACGGAGACGGAGAATTCTGTGTTTGGAAACATCGAAGTACAAGGCCAAGAATTACTGTTTGCCGGCGAGATTTGCGTGAGTGATGCTAATTAATGTGATCTTAATAAGAAACAAATTGACATAAGGCCTCTCTCTTATCCCCAAGTAGCTTCACCAGCAGATGGAGAGAGCTCTTCAGTCACTCCTGAAATACCTTGAAAAGCCACAGGCGTTGTTGCCCTGGCAACATTCTATAAGAACAGATCTTGACCCAGATGAGAGGGCAAGGCAGGCAATGTGGAATTTACAAAGCAGATAAAGCCTACCCAGAAAAGGACAGTTTAGCTGTGCTCAATTGTTAGGCCCCACAGTTCCTCACTCTGAGCGATACTTAAAGTAATTTCTAAATCCTAGGCTGATTTGCTATTTTCATACTGTTTCATAATATTTCAGACTATTTTCGTACCGTTGAGTCTCCTCCCCCCATCCTCCACAGGAGCAGAGACACCACCCAGTTCAGCGAGATTTCCAATATGGCCGGGAGCAGAACTCCTGGCTCCCCAAGGTTAATGGGCGGAGCATGAGGAAGCGAAAGTCAATGTTGACAGGACGCAGGGAATGAGACTTCTCTGAAGGACCCAAGGGCTGCAGACTGGATGAAGAAATGTCTCAGTTGGGCCCAGAGTGGATGGCCATCCATCACCTGAAAATGCTGCTTAGGACCTACAGCACCTCAGAAATCACTGATACAAGGAGCAGATCCTGCAGGCAAAGACCTGGAGACTGCTTCCCCCAGGTGCTGTGAGTTCACACATGTCACCCAAACACCCTCTTGGAGAAAAATGGAGGGGAGGGCACAGAACTCTGAAAGCCTGACTTTTACTTAAAGCCAAAGAAGAAAAGGCTGAGCGATACAAAGGGACTTTTTACATGTTTGCATCAGATCAGAGTTTATCTGACTAGATTAAAATTTGATTTTTGTTCCCACAAGCAGTGAGTAATCACCGGAAGATCAGTTATAGAAAAATATGAATTCTGAGTAACCTGAGCATATAATTTTGTGCCCTTGCTCTCAAGTTTCTGTGTGCATATAGGTGTTTTATACACACACACACACACACACACACACACACACAGACACACACACACACACACACATAAAGAAAGAGGCAGGGAGAGTGACTGGTAGCATATCAAAAGTGGAGGTGATTCTTTGGAGATAATAGGTTTATGGGAAAGTCTTCAATTTTTCCTTTCTGTTGATTTCATTCATATTTTCTAAATTTAGAATAATGAGCCTAATGAGTCACTTTTTTTTTTTAGTTAGAGTCTCACTCCGTCTCCCAGGCTGGAGTGCAGTGGCATGCTCAGAGTCAACCCAGCATCAACCTGCTGGGCTCCAGTGTTCCTTCTGTCTCAACCTTCCAAGTAGCCGGAACTACAGGCACACGCTACTACGCCTGGCTATTTTTTTTTTTAATTGTAGAGAGGAGGTCTCGCCAAGTTGCCCACGCTGGTCTCCAATTCAAGGCAATCCACTTGCCTTGGCCTCCCAAGTGCTAGGATTGCAGACTGAGCCACCAAGCCTGGCCAACTTTTTAATAGTATATAATTTATCTGTAAAGATAATTATTTTAAAAATAAAATAATGAGGGTACACTGCTTACCAGAGGCATCTCTCCTTATATTCTAGACAGCCACAGCCACTCAACCTCCTGTCTGATGCATTTTGTAAAGCACCCAAAACAAAGTCAATTCCCCTGGTTTGCCTGGACCCCTGGCCAGTAACTGGCCACAGATTACCCTAAGCATGAAAACGAAGGTTTAAAACCAGCGCTAAGTCAGTTCATACAAGTGTGATGATAGCATTTATCTCCATTTATCTTGCCAAAGATATTGTTCTCCAAATGACCAAATTTTGCCTAGGTGTAAACACCTACTTGGCACTACATGGCCATGGATCTTCTAGAAATGTTCTTTTCTGAAAGGAATATCTAGAAAGAGATGATTGCACTCAGCATTCTTGAAGATTCTACCAGACAACACAGGCCTGAATGCTAATGGTCCTAAATAAGCTGTGTCACTGTTAGTCCCATCTCAGTGCTCAAAAGTAAAATATAGCAAGGCTATTTTGCCTTACTGCATTGTCTAGGACTCTTACCAAGCCCTCACACTTTACCAGACGCAGCCTTAAAACCTGACCAGTCGAGAGATTGAAGGTTCTGTGTTTTTAACATTCACAATTTTATGTGCATGACATAATCTAAGATTGTCATAGTATGCATAAAGAGATTTTACCCCAACAGAAAAGGCTAAGGAGGGCATTCAGAAAAACAAAACAAAACAAAAAACAGATTTTTTTCGTATATAATCTTTTACCTATTCTGTAAATAACGTCACTACTCAACAGATTTTAGAAAGTATACATCTAAGACCAAATTTAAGCTAAGTACTGTCAATTCCTGAACCTACAAAAACTCTGAAAGATAATATGCAACACTTCATTCCAGGTAATTAAAGCTTATTGGAACCTGCCTTGATTCTAGCAGTGGAGAATCCAAAGCTCTTATCTGACAGGTTAATGAGGATTTGAAATGAATAGTATTACTAATGAGAGTCTTTGGAAATTAATCATATCATATTATTAGTAAATTGCAAAAGCTAAACTTCCAGAGATTAGATTACATAGGATAATTTTGAAATGTGAACAAGCCAATATTAAAGTGACAGAAGGCTATTTCCAACTGGGATTCATAAGACATAAAGCATAGAATAAAAATTAAGAATGGGTAAAGCAATTAAGATGTTTCTTCATTTAAATGTCTCTATTTGAAAATGCAATATTTTGTTTGGTAGTAGTTTGTGCTATCGTTTTCATCTTCTACCTTAAGTTCTGCGAGAAGGAAGAAATAAATGAATGCTAGAAAAACATTTTGATACTATAAAAACTGAGATATAAAATAGTACAATTCTATTTATCCAGGAAGTTTTACTCCAACATGAGGCATCATATATCTTTCCCAATTCTTCAACTGGCCCCTTTTACGGAGGTTCATACTGATGATACTATTCTAGAAGTTTTCAAAGCAGAGCACCTATCTGGCCACCACCCCGATCCTTCAAGTGCGTGGTGCATGGGTCCCATGACAAAAGTGCAGTAGTCAAGCACATATCATTAATGCCTTGCATGGTTTTGAGATCTACTGTCTTTCCTGACAGGGAACAAGGAGACAGATTTTACTAAACAGGCATTGTCACTCATTCAGGAACACTGAATGAGCACCCAGTATACATATGGCCCCGTGTTGGATACTGAAGATACAGTAGTGAACAAAACAGACACAGACCCTGAGCTCATGAAGCTAAGCTTCTAGTGATGGAAACAGACATTAACCAAACAAAAAATGAGTTCTAATGAAATGAAAGAAGGTCAAGAGTTGTGAATGACAATGTTTAAATGGTGAACAGCATTAAGCCATGTTTTGTCATTTTCCTAAAATCAGTGTGAAGCAGTTTAAGAGGAGTGTGTGTGTGTGTGTGTGTGTGTGTGTGTGTGTGTGTTGGAAAGGTATATGTAGTATGACCAGATGTGTATTTTGAAAGGATTCCTGCTGGCTGCGGTGTGAACGCTCTGGAAGGAAGCAAGAGGGTAGGTATAGAAAGACCCTTTAGGACGTTATAACAGTAGTTCAGGGAGAAGCACTTGGAACTTGGTATCTTGGACCACAGAAGAGATGATGATGATAGAAGCAAGCAAATGGATTTAAGAGATCTTGACAAGGTAAACAGACAGGATATTGTGATGAATTGAATATGTAGGAATGAGATCATTTACATTAACTCTCTGAATTTCCAGAACTGCCTCATAAGGTTAATAAGATGACTGTCATTTTGTAAATAATAAAGCAAAAGATAAGAAAGGCATACAAAGGACAAAAGTCAAATTTCCAACCCAGTTCTGGGTTAGAAACCCATGCTTTCTTCCATGAGACAAGTTTCATGTGAAGCAGGACTTACCCTTAAACACCATCACCCACATGTTTGTGAACATTCTCTTGCTATGTCAGTTCTTATTTCTCTGTTCCTAGATTTTGCTCATATAACTAACCCTTATTATTATATTTCCTGCTCCAATAGGCAACATAAGCCCTATGACATCCTTGTTCTCATGCCACTACCTCTATTTTTGTGTTTATTTTTTATTTTTATTTTTTTTTTGAGTTGGAATCTCACTCTGTCGCCCAGACTGGAGTGCAGTGGCCGCTCCCGGCCACCACAGCCTCGACCTGCTGGGCTCCGGCGATCCTTCCGCCTCAGCCTTCCGAGTAGCCGGAATTACAGGCGCGCACCATGCCCAGCTAATTTTTTTATTTTATTGTAGAGATGAGGTCTTGCCTGCCCAGGCGGGTCTCGAACCCACGGGCTCGGGTTAATCCACTCGCCTCAGCCTCCCAAAGGCACGGGATTACAGGCTGAGCCACCAGGCCCGGCTATTTTTTTTTAACCAAGTTTCCTCCATTGGCTTTGAAAAGGATGGTCAGTATATTTTTCCCAATGTACTTTATAGAGTTGTCTTCTTCTTCTTCTTCTTCTTCCCAGATTGGCTCAGCAAAATTTCTTTCTGTAGCATCTGTTCACTGATTTGCTTTTTATACACCAGTGAAAATAAATTTATTCTTAACGCTATTGCCTTAGCTTCTTAAGCTTTCTTTCCCACTTCTACTAATAATTATCTCAACAATCTGTATCAGATCTTTGGGAGGTTTCAAGATAGTACAAAAAGTCAAGACAACGAGTTGTGTCATGTGGATTTTCTCACTCCATCTACTTCTTCTCCTTCTCTTATTCCCTGCTCCCATATCCCAACGTTATACTGACCTCATCCTTTGATCAGTAATGTCACATATAATGCTTTCTTGTTTGTTTGTTTTTTAAGTATAATCTAGTCCAATTTCTTCAGGAACGATTTGTTTTTCCTTTTTTTTTGAAGCTATAAAGTATATTTTCTACTGTATAAAGAGTTGTTATTCTGAAATCACCAAATACAGTCACATGACCAAGTGGGTGTTCATCTATCTTCCTGGGCCAAACTGACACATTATATGTGCGGGGTTAGTGAGGTAGGGCATTGCAGGGGTTTAGAGGATAGAATAAACTACAGCTTGGCCCCTGAGGGTCTGCCCACTTAATGAATCAGCATGTCTCTCTGATCCAACCACATTTTAAAGATTTTTTTTTTTTAAATAGTAAATACCAAATACATTGGCCAAGGGCAGTGGCTGACACCTGTAATCTCAGCACTTTGGGAGGCAGAGGTGGGAGGATTACTCGAGCCCAGGAGCTCGAGACCAGCCTGGGCAACCTAGCAAGACCTCCTCTCTACAAAAATAAAAATAAAAATAAATTAGCCAGGCATGGTGGTATATTCCTGTAGCCCAGCTACTCAGGAAGCTGTGGCTGAAGATCACCTGAGCCCAGTAGTTTGAGGCTGTGGTGAGTGGTGATAGTGCCACTGTACTCCAACCTGGGTGACAGAGTGAGAAACTGACAAAAAAAAAAAGTCAATATATTAGAAAACCATTTTTTCACAACTTCCCTTTACATAACCATTCCATGAGCTCTTAATTGGCAAAATAAGTCTCTTCTTCATATAATCATGTCACCCATTTCCCCAGGCAGGCAATCAACTCTCACCCCCTTTGAAGGTCACTGTGACACTTCTCCCTTGGAAGCCTTTAATATTTACTTTCTAGATCAGTGCTTCTCAAACTTTGATGTGCACTCAAGTCACCTGGAGATCTTGTTATAACAGATTCAGTAAGTCTGGATGAGGGTTGAGAGTCTATATTTCTAACAAGTTCTCAGGGGATGCTGATGTAGATAGTCTAGGGACCACACTTTGAGTGACAAAGTACACTATGCAAAGAGCATGTGCTAACTCTCTCACAAAGATAATGGAAACGTATATACGTTTTATAAAATGTAGGGCAGCACCACGTAGTAGTTATCTACTTATTGCCACCACTTACTAGCTGCATGGTCTTGGGTAAGTGATATAATCTCTATTCCTCAATGTTTCTCATTTATAGTCTCAAAATAATGATATTACCTATCTGATCATCTATTATGAAGATTACATGAATAAATGCATGTGAGGTGCTCACCACAGTGCCTGGTACACAATAAGTACTCAATAAATACTGGTTGTTATAATCATCATGGTCATCTCTCCAACTTAATTCTTTATTAAGGCTGCAGTGGCACACTCACGGCCATCCTTCTGCCTCAGCCTTCAAAGTAGAAGGAACTACAGGCGCATGCTACCACACCGAGCTCATTTTTTTAATTTTATTGTAGAGACACGGTCTCACCAAGTTGCCTAGGCTGGTCTCAAACCCAGGGGCTCAAGTAATCCACTCACCTCAACCTCCCAAATGCTGAGATTACAGGCTGAACCACTGAACCTGGGCAACTTGGTGTCAGAGGTTTTGTTTTATATCTCGTCACATTCTCAGAACTTGTCATGCAACCTCTTTTTATAGTAATGATAGGGTTTGGAGGGGCTGATATTAATTTTAGCATTTCTCTTAATCTAGACAATATTTTTCTATAGTCTTCCAATAGGTAATTTTCCATTGCTGAGATCCCCCATCCAGCCCTGTTTGATCCATTTAAAGAATTGTGAAATTCTGTTGGTGAGTATGTATTATTGTATATGAAATATAAATGATTAATTATTTATATTATCCAAAATACATTTATAGCACAACTTTGCTTCTGTTAATTGTATACAATAAGTGGGCATCAACTAAACAAATTAAGGACAATTTGGGGTCAAAGATAGCACCCAGAGAAAAATTATTTGTAATACTACATAATAAATATCTATGGAGACTAAGAGCCCAGAGTACAGATAAGACACGTGGGCTGGGCTCGGTGGCTCAGCCTGTAATCCCGCACTTTGGGAGGCTGAGGTGAGTGGATTGCCTGAGCCCGCGGGTTCGAGACCCACCTGGGCAACTTGGTGAGACCTCATCTCTACAATAAAATCAAAAAATTAGCCGGGCGTGGTAGCGTACGCCTGTAGTTCCAGCTACTTGGAAGGCTGAGGTGGAAGGATCGCCGGAGCCTCG
>NW_007228792.1:52785-74303 GCF_000164805.1 Carlito syrichta | reverse complement strand
TTCCCGGGAGTGGCCACTGCACTCCAGTCTGGGTAACAGAGTGAGACTCCAATTCAAAAAAAAAAAAAAAACATGTGGAAAGATCCCAGAACAGGAAGGAAGATCCTCACCCTGGACAGAGGTAAAAGAAGTAGTCCAGTCCTTAGGTCATCATTTCATTCTTCAGAGTCACAACCAACTGAACAGATTTAAAGCAACACCAAGTCACTGCCCTCTTTATGGACCACCACTTCAGCTTTCATGGAACCATCCGTCTATCTGCTTATTAGTCCTGTTTCAGCTCTCTATTACTACACAAAGAACCATCCCAACACTCAGTGGCTTTAAATGACAATTTGTTATTAGCCCATGTAGTTCTTGAGTTGGCCAGGCTCAGTCAAGTAGATGTCTCATGTATGTTCTCTCTTGCAGTTACAATCAGATAGCAGAAGGGGCTGAAGGCATCCCAATTCTCGACTTGGGCTGGACAGTTAAGATAGCTTTATCACTCACATGTCTGATGCCTCAGCTGGCTGGCACAGCTGGACAGGGTTCAGGCACCTCTCTCTCCATGTGGCCTCTCCACATGGCTAGCTCAGACATCTTCATGAGGTGTGGTCCCAGGGCAGTCTGACTCCTTATTTGGTAGCTTGTTCCCCACAGAAAAAAATGTCCCAATAGACTCAGGCAAAATCTACAAGCCTTCTGCAAAAGTCAGGCAACAGCTCTTCTGCCTCATCCTTACAGCCAGCCCAAATTCAAGGGCCAGGTACTATAGAGGAGCTCAATTTCAGAAGGTTATGCTTCATTGGGAGGCAGCTGTCTTTGGAGAGTTGCTACCACAGACCCCCAAAGCTTCAGGCAAGTCCTGTCTCACATCTATATGGGGAGGCAGAGGAAAGACATTTCATCTTTTGCCAACACTGTCTCCTGCCAAGATCAGATGGGAAAGAGGATATACCAAAAAAACTTTTGTAAAAGTCCCTGCCTTTGCTCAGCCCTCAAAACCTTTGGACAAAATTGCCTGTCAGGAAAGAAAGCTAAGAAATTTCTGTTCGGATTTGAAAATTTACAACCAAACAAGCTACTCTAAGGCCAGAGAAGTTATTAAACAATAATGACAAGAAGTTAAAAGAAGCCATCAACTCACCTGCTCCCCTGGTCTTAGATGGAATTTAGACACCAATAATGTTCATCTCTTCATAAATGTGTTCCCTGAAAGAAATGTTTAAGTGGCAAATAGTGTGCAGAAATATATTATCTGTTTTCTAAATAATGAAGTCAAACCAAAAAATAAGTCCAATGTCTGCAGATTCCCTTCTGCCCAGGTTTTATTAAACTACTTGTAAAAGTCCCACAGAGAAGGAAAAAAGGGAGTTCTTCCTCCCCTGTCCTTCTAGACTCCTCCCCATTTCCCATAGGAATAAACCACGAGCCAGAGGATATAGACTCTATGTCACATTGCCAAGGCAGACGTTCTCTTTCCCAGAAATGATTTTGCATCTCTTATCTTTCCCTCCCATTCATAAGTGGGATAATTAAAATTGATTGAGTATCCACTGGACATAAGGTAATATATTCAGTGCTCTTTCCAAAAATCTCTTATCTTCATTTTCCCATGAAGCAGAGACTAGATGTACACAGTTGTTTCATTGGTATTTATCTACCAGCCACAGGCAGGTGGTGAAAGGTAGTTAGGAAGGTCACAAATGTGTTTAGTATAGACTGCCCTCAGGTTTCCTCTGTCTCATATACACATGGCCCTTGTGTGTCATGTCTGCACACAGTGACAGAATATTTCTGAAAACTGTTTAAAGTATATAAATTGTGCATCCGTTACTTCATGGTACCTCTTTCTGTCCAGTCCTATATATTTCCTTTGAGAAATTATCCCTTTCAAATTTAGTGGAACTGTCCCTGCCTCTCACAGCTCAGGGATAATCACAGGACCCAGGCAAATCACAGAGAGTTCAATCCCCCAGCCAAAGAGAAGGTAGTCTCAGAATCAAGCTGGCTGAATCAGTTTTCTTTTCCAAGACCTTTATGGATTTGGGTAGGGGAGAGTTCTCTCTCTTTAGGGCAGTGTTATCTGGGAGCTCCCAGGGCCGTCTCTGAAGCATGTGGGATAATCCAGCCAAAGAAAGAAGCTTACAAAGAAGGAAGTCAAGTTGAGATCCTGATGGAAAGAGACAGAGTTCTTTGGCAAGATTTGAACTTCTGGAGCTAAGATCACTATACCACTGGACTTTTCAGTTACGTGAGTCAATAAGTTCCCACCTCACCTCCTTTATAAGCTATTTGGGATTGCATGTCTACCATTTGTAGCTATAAAATCTTAACTAATGCATAATTGCTTTAGGTCAGATCAGACCAAGCCATTCTACCTACATAATAGCACAATCATTGAACACCTAAAAGGAACCATCATTTTGGCAACTATGAGGATGAGTTTGCCAAAACCTTACAGTTAGTAGAGCTATTGCAGTATTTCAGCCACTATGTGAGTAAACTGGCATGAGCATTTTGGAGTCTCTTTCTGCTGCCTGCCCACCCACTGTGTCAGCCAGGGTCCAAACAGATGCGCTGGAGTCAAGTGCTTACTTATAGTGGGGTAAGCAGGATTAACAAGGGATGGGCACCCAGAGGCAAACATCAATGAGATGGCTTGACCACCCTATGGCACCAATCCTCAGAGAGCTGGCACCCTGGTGGGGCCCCAGTCATGGAAGGATGCACACCAGAGACACAGCACCAAGGAAAGGAGGGAGCAAGGGAGAAATGACCCAACTCCTCTCTCTTTCTGCCTTCTGATCTCCTGCCAGTACCTCCTATTGGCCAAATCCCATCGAAAGCCAGCTGGCGAAGGAACCCAATGGTGTAGGCAGGCATAAAATTGTCAGTTCCCTCAGACAGACAACAGTGCAGAGAAAGAATCAGGATTAGATAATAAAACCTAGGATAACCGGGATACCTACTCACTCCTATTTTTGTAAAAATTCTATAACACTACTAAAGAATCATTAGGAAACGGGGAGGGGGGTGGAAGCACTTTGTTTTTTACCCTGTGTGCCTTGGTACAAGACTGTTCCTTTTCCAGAAGTTCCTTCCTGTCTTTGTTCTTACAAATCTGCACCATCTCTTCTGAGATGATTTAAAAACTTTAAGTATATCATTTTCTTTTTTACCATTATCACCTAAACCTTTTTGCTCTGTATTTTCTTCCTTATTCCCTAGATAGCCTAATAAACCGAGGATACAGAAGGAAATAGAAAAGGACCACAGAAGCTCTGAAGCCAGGGTCGGGGATGATAAAGAACCCTAAGTGTGTGATAACCCTCACACTTTTTGAAGAACAAATGCACCCAAGTGTATGGTCTTTAACAAGATGAATGCACACACTAGGATGTTTTACTTTGTTTTTGTGCATTCTCAATATAAATCTTCAGGGAGATACTTCTTCTTAATACACACAGTATACGGGAAATTGTTTTTTGGCTATAAAAATGCATTAACAGCTCCAAAGGAGCAATTACACCATGTATTGTAAATGCACATTAAGACTAATACACCACACTTATCTAAACCTCAATGAATTCAGAGCTGTAGTATCACGAGTCCAAAGGTGACTCAGATTAGTTCAAGATATAAGACCCCAGGGGGAGAGGGCTTTCCTCCGCTGTGTCAATGACAATGACACAGGTATAAAGCAAGAACCTGATCCCATTTTGTTGCTTTTTAAAGAAGCCTCAGCATCTAGGATGAGGCTATATGCACAAAGGAGTGTTTATACCGGTACATTCCCATGGTGAATTTCCGCAAGCACTCTGACTCAGGTTAGCTGCTCGCGTTCGGAAATCATTGTGTCTCATGCAGACTGCGAGTCAATTACTGAAGCTATATGCCTGGTTTTAGAGTAGACTTTATTTATTACCCTTGTTATGACTGGGATATGGAGGACCCTAACCATAATGTGTGAAATCAGATTCTTCTACTGTTGCATTACAAATCTCATTGGATGCAGTGAATTTGCTTTATTCAGGTCTACTCTGGATTAACAGGAAGGGAAATATGGATTTTTTTTTAATCCATATAAACAATGAAGACTTGTTAGAGACGTGTTTCTGATGTTTATGGATTTCTCTTTAGTGCACACAGCCTATGGAAAATTGTTTTTAAGCAATAAACAATAATTGTATTTGGGGACACAGAGGTACTAGTGCCGTATTGCATTCAGCCTGCTGATAAATTTCTCCGGCCTATTTTTTTCTTCTTATACAGACATAAAAATACAAAGACAAACAATAAATTTTCCTCTCTCCACTGCAACCTTTTCCTCTTCCACTTTATTTTCCACTACATTTCGCGTTTGGTATTACCTTTTAAAATTGCTAAATATAAATATTCCACAATGAATGTCTGTAATTAGGTTGTCTGCTCCCCTTCAAGGACTTGTTAGAAAGAGAATGGGCTTTAATCTAAAGCAAACTAACAGAGCTAGAAGTTAATTAGAAATTAGCCATATATCCTGGGTAAATTATTTATGCTAAGCCATGTGTTACTGTAAAAATAATATACATTTACACTGAATATTGTAAACATAAAATAATTAACAGTAAAAGGGAAGATATTATCCCTTAATAGAATTATTTTGCCAAGACCGATTTAATTTTTACTCTCATAATACTGAATGATAACCTGGGGTCTCTGCTTTATATATAAAGCATAAACATTTGTTTACAGTCTTCCTTCAATTCTTCTCTTTTCTCTTTTTCGTTACCTCTTTCTCTCTCTTTCTTCCTCTTCTGCATGAAGATTTGTTCTCTGATTTATATTTCCTTTAAGTATGTCTTTTTCTGCTTTTTCCATTTTCTTTCTTTTTTGTCTGTCTATCTTTCCCTCTTCTTCCAATATTTTTACTTTACTTAAAAACTAAATAGACATCTAAAAATCTCATTAAGCATGCTTCTTTCTTTTCTCACCCTAGTCTCTGTTCTTTTTCTCTCCTCCTTCCTTTCTTTGGTATTCAACTTTCTTACAAAATGTTTATTGTTCACGCTCCTCAAGAAAAAAAAAAAAGCCCTAAGATGCAAACATAAAAAGCAGTATATTTTCATTCCCTCTCCTTTTCCTTTCTTGTTCTATTAGCAAGGACATAAAGGTCAAAATGGTCTAACCCTGGAATGCATTCTCAACTCACTTAGAGCCTTCGGATTCAATCCAAATGCTGAAACATGTTTGGCTTCTGTGATGAACACATATATGTAATAGAATTTTACATCTCTTTAGGGAATAAGGCATTTGTATTCATATACTTCTATATGCATAATCAGTATTAAATACAATCTAATGAAGTGTCTTTGTGTCTAAAACGCAGTTACCTGAGGACTCTCCTTACAAAACATTCATTGAATCTTTTGCCCATTCATGTCTGGCTGCAACAAATGCTGTGCAGCTTTTACATGGTGGGTGTAGGTGTTGTTAATGTACTTTCCACATCCATTTAAATGCAAATCTTCATGCAAATAATCACTTGGAGGAGGAAAAAAAAGAATGTGTTTAGCTGAAGACAAAGCTATAGGGATAATAGAAAGCATGAATAGGGTGTCAGTGGAGGGCTGCACAATAAAAAACCTCCCCTGCACGAAAATGAAAACACATTAACTACAGCACAGAGGATTTCTCAATAGGTTCTTACAGTATTGTTGTATGTAAACATGATTCCCAGCAGGTGAAACAAAATGAATGAATCTGGAAGAAATTGACACACGTTTCTAGGAAAAGTAAAAGGCTGGACCAGTTGTACAAAACGGGCACTTAATCAATGCCCAAAATACCAACCAGCAAATATTTATGCTTCCTTCAGAAATCCAAAATTCAGAACCAAACAGTTCATTGTCCAAATGACTCGATTGCTAAATAATGCTGTGGGGAGAGTGTTTCAACAGAAAAGTAGGAAATGAGCTGGGACTGAATAAATATCATTATACTTGAGAACAGCAACTTTGAGGTGGAATTTGGCCCTGGGGAGGGCTGGATTGTGATCCTAGGGAAATTTCCAATTTGCGCTATTTGCAGAGAAAGCGTTACATCAACAAAGGTTAAGTGCTGGCATTAAGAAAAACGGAATGTCCTAGAGTTTCCCAGTTATTTCTAATTTAAGTACCCCTCCAAGCTTCCCTCAGACTCAAAGAAGTTGACAAAGAAACTAAAGAAGTTGCAAAATAACAAGGCCAAAGGACTGGTAATGGTGTAAAAGGGAAAAAGTGATCTGTTGGTTTAACATATTTCCAAATGTATAAACCTATTTGTGACATATGTTGGTATATTTGGTGGGGGGGGAGCACTTGGGTTCTTCTGCAGGTTTCATGATTTGAAGTTGCTCTCTTTGACAGCACATACAGAGCAATAGAACTTGGAGGACTTGATTTGGACATACTTTGGAAGGATTTCAGTCAATTTCAAGCTGTATTGTATGTTCTTTAACTTGGAGTGACTTCACATTTCTTGGAGCGTACAACTGGCTAGAAAGATCACTTTTGATTTCCTTGGCTGCACATACTCTGACAACCCCCACCCAACTCCCATCACCATCTTTCCAAAAGGAAAAAAGGAATAAAAGAAAAAAATCTTTGTAAAAATTAACTCTATGATCTATGTTTCTTTTTTTCCCTGCAATGAAAATGTTTTATCATTAGAGTAAATGACTATTTCTTTTCTGAAAGCAGGTCTACCAGTCTTCTATTTATGTATCTATCAACCTTTGAGATAGCATTGGAAATTCCGAGTTCACTCTCTACTTCTCCACTAGTTCAAATGTAGAATCCAAACATTACATATTTGCACACTTTCTGCCCTCGATTTCAAACTCTTAGACTGTAATCAGATTCAGATGAATTCTGAAAAAGACTTGGCTCTATGCCAGGACATCAGGTGGTATTGGAAAGGGAAAAAAGGTTGTGTGTGTGTGTGTGTGTGTGTGTGTGTGTGTGTGTGTGTGTGTACGCGCACACGCACGCACACATACAGAAATAGTTAAGGTTAGAAGAAGGAAAGAAATTGAGACAATTTGGACTTTGAGCAGATTCCTAGGCTTCCAAGCATTAAACTGCTCTGGAAAAACAAATACATGGCTGCAATTTATTTATATTGATGTGCATCTTTAAATTATTAACTTATATTTAAGCTATTAAGTGTATTGTATTATTATTTGTATTGTTTATTATTCATACATTTATTAAAATAGTTTTAAATTATGAAATATATTTGTTAATAAATATATATTCATTTATAGTTTTGCTTCTACATTCTCTTTACCACAAAGAATAGACCAGGAGGAAGATCTATTCATCAGAATAAACTAGATAATGTCATAACAAAAAAGGCTGAAACTTCTCAGTGATATACTCCAACAAAGATCTATGTCTATTCACTCATGGGTCCAGGAGAGTTTTCAGGGCAACTGATCCCCATGCAGTGACTCAGTTATCCAGGCTCATGAGGATTCACTGTCTTATAATCGCACCCTCTGAGGCTGGTGACTTCTCTGTTACCCACATAGGAGAAGAGAGCTGCAATTGCAATTAAATGATACTCCATGTCATTTCTTCTCATGGTCCACCAGCCAAAACTAGTCACATGGCAATGGGAGCAAGATGTGACCCACTCATGAGCTCTGAGGGTCTATAGAACCAGATATGAGTAAATGGTGGGAGTCTGTAGCACAGAAGAAAATAGTAGTATTAGATGGGATTGCTCTTAGAAAATCTGTAGCTTATACTTAGCATTCTAACTATCTTATTCAACATCCATTTTAGATTGTATTTGTAGCCTTGTCTATTTCACTCTTGAGGGCTTGCAAGAGTTTTAGATTAGGAAACATATTTTGCTCATTTTTTAAAAAATACCCCATTGGCCTCACATATAGAATATACTCTACAAATATTGATCTCATTAAAAGAAACTATTCTTCCTAAGATAATCATGGAAGTTTATCTGTCTTTTCTTGGTCCAAATATCAGGTCATAACCCTTGGAAAATTATCCATCGCCTGGACACCTGGAAGTTCTGGACCAGCGCAGACTTCAGTAGCCAGCTTGACTGCATCGTTAGGGAATGCTGAGCGTATTTTCTAATTAGGATATCTCATATCTCTTCCTTTTTTCTGTCAGCAAAAAAGGGAGCTTTAGAAAAGAGATGCTCTGTGGTGCTATGAATAACACTGGACTAGAGTCTGGACTAGAGTCTGGAAAATTGAGTTCTTGTCACGGCTCTGCCCTTAACTCACTGTGGGACCTGCGTGTTCACATCAATTCACTCAGCCTCAGTTTCTTCTTACACAGAGAGATAGAGTCAGAGCTCTGAAGTTCATTCAAGCTCACATACACAAAACTGATTGAGTTGTGCAAACTGAAGGAATTGTTTTAGGTAATTTTTTTCAAAAATTTTTCAGTGTTTGTGTGTGGGATCAGAGGGAAGAAAATTTTGAAAAATAAAGTAATCTTTAACATGCGCTTACTTCCTAAGGCTCTTTTTCACTTCAGTACCTGTTTTTTCGCTTCAGGACCTCGGTCATTCAGCATCCCCTCCTCCCTTTTAGTATTTGGTTGAAATTTCTCTATCCTGAATTCACACCAAAGCTCATTGTTCCTATTTTCCTTTGGTATAGAATTCAGCTAAGTTATAAATAATAAACATCAACAACACATGTATGATTCCACTGTATATATAGACTTGACGGTCACAGTTTCCTACACCCCTTTGTGGAAGGTAAAGGTGACAGAGCCTCCTTCTTCCCAGACAGTGGTAGCCAGCCTGTGGGCATGTGACCCAGAGTTGGTCAATGAGATGCTTCTGTTCGGAGTTTTGAATCCTGGCCTTGTAATTCCAAAGAGCAAGGACTGCTTAGATTTATTTACGACAGCAGATGTGATAGGAACACCTTCCTTAAATGAGGAGAGGGTTGTGGGGAGGTTGTCTCTTCGGTAGCAGAGGGCTTATCCTACAGTTTTGGCTGTAGTGACATTCTGGTTAGACTGCTTTTGCTAAAACATGGTTACACTCCTCCCTGATTTTTTTCCTCTTTTTGCTTTTGACCATTTTCTCAAGCTTAGTTCTTCAATCTCTTATCAATTCTGAAGCCCCAAGAGCTTTGAAACAAATTCACCTATTTACTTACTATCACTGGAGACCACTTTTGCTCCTCACAGCTGAAAGATTCCTCCTAACAGATTTAGAGGTTGTGATTGGTAAAGAGATAGTTTATTACTCTACACAGAGGAATATTTTTTAACAGCGGTTGCCTGGTTTGGCCACTAATATGTCTAAAGCTTGTTACTGTTTCTCTAGTTCAACAAATATACTGTCTCATTTGATCCTCTGGTTAATCTTAGAAGAGCACAAGATATAGAAGTATAATAAATACTTCTGATCAGGCATGGTGGCTCATGTCTGTAATCACAGTATTTGAGGAGGCAGAGGCAGGAGGATCACTTAAGCTCAGGAACTTGAGACCAATCTGGGCAGCCTAATGAAACCCTGCTTCCAAAATATAAAATAAAATAAAATAAAATAATGTGCCAGGTGTAGTGGGGCACATCTGCAATCCCAGCTACTTGGGAGGCTGAGGCAGAAGGATGACTTAAACCCAGGAGTTCAAGCTATGATCCTGACACTGCATTCCTACCTGGGCAACAGAGTAAGACCCTGTCTCTAAAAATAATTTTAAATGTTTTTTTAATTAAAAATTTTAATTAAAAAAATTTTTTTAATTCCCACTTAGTGGTGGTACATTTAAGATTCAAGAGAGTAACTGACTTGACCAAGGTCAATACAGTATTAAACAATAGATCAAGAGTCATAACCAGAATTAATCACTCTATGTTTTTACTGTACTACACTGTCTTCTCCAAAGGAGTTGCTTTAATTACAATAGCTCAACATAGAAGAGGCTTTTTTAAATCAGAAGATAGACGGGAATGCCCCTGAAATTTCCCCCAAGGACTGACCCCTTGCTTGTACAGACAGAAGTAACCACAAGCTTTGCTGAACTCTAGCTCTGCCATATTGCCACAACTCAGTGACATTGCCTCTCCAGCAGGATATAAATAGACCCTCAGAGGAAAAACAGGTTCACGATCATTAACAGTCTATGTGGTGTAGCAGAGCCACAGAAACCAAATGGATATACTAATTTTGCCTCTTTCAAGTGGTGTAAAACTTCCTCTTTTATATTTCAGTCTGCAACTTCTTTGACACTGTCATATCTCCTCCCTTCCCCCACTATTTTGACTTCTGGGTCTGGGTGGTGTGTGAATCCTAGGAGTATAAATTCTTCAAACTGCGATTACAGAGTCTTAATATGTTTTCTAAATTTCCACCTGAAAGTCCAAAGTTTGCTCTACACACCCACTTCTGTACTAAAGACCCATGTGGAGCAAGACTTAAGGACTCTGATGTCTTGCAAAGAGAGAGCAGAGAAAAATAGTTACCTGAACTATGTATCTCTGAGGAACCAGTTCAAAATCCAGTGCCCCAGTCACAAGTGGCTTGTAAGGGGCACACCAAGCCTGGGACTAAGAATTAGTTGGGCTAGTAAGTGAGTATTAGGGATGGATTAAGATAACTGTGGTTATAAGGTGAGAAGAACAGGGCAGGAGTGTCAATAATGACACCAGATTCCTGTTTCTTTTTATACACAGTGGAGTCACTAGAATTTGAAAGCATAGGTATAATTACTAAGAAACTTTATGCATTAGAAGAAGGAGTAATCTTTAAGAGAAACATCCTTTGGGATTAAAGATGGCATTGCGACTATGTGAGACAGTCTAATTCCAACAACTATGTGAAACAGACTAAGAGTTATGGGAAAGAAGAGACTAGGAGAGTGCAACTCTAGTTCCTGTTATCATTCACTGTGAACAGGGAACAACTCCTGTGAAACTCCTTAAAGGAAGTTTCAACCTCTGCCACCCACTGGGTTTGTGAGCAGCACCACTCTGCTTTCTATCATGCCTGTGACAAGAAATTCAAAATAAGGGCCAGGCACAGTGGCTCATGCCTATAATTGTAGCACTTTGGGAGGCCGAGGCAGGAGAATTGCTTGAGCCCAGGAGTTTGAGACTAGTCTGGGCTACGTAATGAGACCTTGTCTCTAGAAAAAACAGGAAAAGAAAAATCAAAAAATTAGCCATGCATGCCTATAGTCCCAGCTACTCAGAACGCTGAGGTGTGAAGATCACTTGAGGTCACTTGAGTCCATGAAGTCAAGGCTGTGGTGAGCCGTGATTGTGACACTGCACTCTAGCCTGGGTAACAGAGCGAGACCCTAACTCAAAAAAAAGAAAGAAAGAAAGAAAGAAGCCGGGCTCGGTGGCTCAGCCTGTAATCCCGCGCCTTTGGGAGGCTGAGGTGAGTGGATTGCCTGAGCCCGCGGGTTCGAGACCCGCCTGGGCAGCGAGACCTCATCTCTACAATAAATCAAAAAATCAGCCGGGCGTGGTAGTGCGCGCCTGTAATTCCGGCTCCTCGGAAGGCTGAGGCGGAAGGATTGCCGGAGCCAGCAGGTCGAGGCTGCGGTGGCTGGGAGCAGCCCGCTGCACTCCATCCCAGTCTGGGCGACAGAGTGAGACTCCGACTCAAAAAAAAAAAAAAAAGAAAGAAAGAAAGATAAGAAAATGAATATGAGTTTAGTGGGTTACAGATGTGTAAAAATTCATATCCTTTTCTTACTGATAATGTTGCAATGATCCCCCAAAATAAGGAAAGGATAACAGAAAGAAAAACAGTAGCAGGCAACATTCCTGGGGCCAGCAGTACCAATGGAAAAGAGACAAAAGAAGGAAGCCAAAGAGTGACACTTTAGGAAGACTGAAAAAATTCTGTCATCCAGAATTTCCAAAGAGATTGACTCTATCATCTGTTTACATTATCTATAATTTTTTTATTACAGACAACAGAATCTATTACAGAAAATATACAAACAAGAGGAATTGTTACAGAATATAACAGAGCTCACAAAAATCACTGGGTGATTTGAAAGAACAGGTTCTAAACAGACCTTTCAGGAGCAGCTTCCATAACTACTCCAGAGAAGTGGCACGTTAAATAATTTGGTTACAGTGTGGGTCTCTGTTGCTCTTAGGAAGTGCTGAACCAACCTTTGATGCTGCCACCCCAGAACTATAGTACCTCTGACATGCTTGCCAGAAGGTTAGATCTCCATCATACAGCCACCACTGCTTGTTCTTTTTCTCTTTCCAAATCTCATGTGGATGTGTCTAATTTGGACAAAGGCTGTCAGAGGCACCTCTAACTGCAAAAGCATCTGTGAGACAGTTTCCACCTGAAGACATGCTAGAAAGAATAGGTCTCAAGTTGAATCTGCCACATTGACCCTCTGCTATTCATGCTTGTCGATTTCTAAACCAAAGGTAAGGCTGCAAAGATATTTGCTTGTCATAAAGTAATATGTTTGTTCTTGGGAAATTACAATCCAGATTTCCTCTTAAATGCATAAATCAAGCTCCCATTGTAACTTCCTTCCACTTCAGGCAAAGACCATGCCCCCCTATGAATTTTCTGGAGATGTGGATTGGCATCAAGAGAGGAAGAGAAAAATCTCTCAATCTCATAAAAGAAAAGCCCTATAAAATATTCAAGACATAGTCAAAGCCTTGATCCAAGGGGCAGGACTATTAACTAGGGGTTCTGAGAGTTTAGTGACAAAGCCTCCTGATTGGAAAGATTCCTTTTGTGTCCCTTAAAACATGCATGAAATGTTCTAGGATTGCAGATGGGAGAGGAGATTGGTGTCCCTGGAGCAATAAGACTATGACAGAAAGAAGCTGAGTTTATGTGTTTTGTTACTAATCTAGACTCAAGTATTTGTCTTCTATTTTGGTTGAGGTAATCTTCATGGTACAAGACCATCACTGCATATACACAAAGTTAACTGGTCCCAACTCCTTTATTCCAGTTTTTCTGTAATTAACAAGACTTAAAGTAATAAACTAAGGGCTTTTCCCACATTAAGCTTGAAGAGCTATTTGTTTGCTTGGTTGTTTTAGTTCCATCATCAAAGACCTTCAGCAAAGACACAAATCCCAGTATTAATTCTCATGAAAATTCATAACAACATTGGATATTGTTATCTCTGAGGAAAGAAGTACATGCGACTCTGAGAGTTGCCCTGCCCTTTCTAATGCAGTTGACCTTCTGCTAATCATGCTTGTTCATCATTAAACCGGAGTTATTGTAAAGTAATATGTTTATTAATTGGAAGTTAGAATCCTAAGCCAAAGCTGACTTCATCTTTAAAAACACGAGGATTCGAATATAGATCAAACCTCCCTGGATGCTGTTATGGGTAACCATGAAATTTAAAATGACACTGCTGTCCTAGAAGAACCTTTGGCCTACTTTTTACCAAGAACGGTCAGAAGAGAGCTTATATCCCATTTGAGAGAGGGAATTTGCCGGTTCACAGGATGCAGTTTAGAAATGAGAGAAATCTACTGCACATTATAATAATCTCTTCCTGTCGTTTGGTCCATCTAAAACTTCAAGGAATGTAAGCCAAATAACCGGTACAGTTGGGGCACCAAATACCTGTGAAGGCCCGCTTGAATCGTTTCTCTGCTCCTAACCTCAGTGGGATTACTCTGTTTGGTAAAAGCACCAGGACTTTTGACATGAGCTGAGACTGAAGTATGTCAGACCCTGAAAGCCATGTGCCATTATTACTACCGTACCCTCTGAGGCAGTGTACGCGTTTTCCCCAATACAAGAATGATGAGACAATTTTCTCTTCCTTACCACCAGGAGCTCTCTGAGTTTCACTCCTGCCATGACTCCTTCCACAGGAGGTGACAAAGGCAGCAAAGATGAAACAGCAGGTAGCTCTTTTTGCAACGCTGGCACTGCCCTAACTGAAATGGAGAAAGCCTCTGGCTGCGGTCAGCTTGGCCTCCCCATCAAAATCTCTCCTTTCCCACTGTGCTTCTGTTTTGCTTTTTTGTCTTGCCTCCTCCGTTTCTGTGCATCTCCAGGTTGCTGATCACCTGCTCAGACTTTGTAGCCACCTGCATTACTTTTCCTTTGACATCTACTTCCTCTAAATTCCAAACTGCTAGACTCTTTCCAGAAAGCTTTGTTCTGAGCACTGCGGTCAATTTATACTCTGATCTCCTCGCCTCTCCCTGGACCCTCCAGTCTACTTTGACTGTCAGCCTTCTCCCTGTCTCCAGCCCACCCCATGCCAACCCTTCCAACTCCCTCCAGGGCAGCACACCCTGGTCTTGGTCTCTCGTTGTGAATTAAAATCCCCGTCTGCCTTCAATATTTCTCTAAGTGGCTTTTCAGCCAGCTTAATGCCTACATTTTCCACTGACTTAAGGATATGATCATACCTTACAAAGAGTTTATACTTCTCCACACTGAACACCTGGTGAGGAATATAAGTAAAATCAAATATAGCTATGAGCCGGATGCACACCACATCCACACATGCTGTTAGCTTTTGATAGGTAAAATGCATCTCTAAGAATAGTGTGCTTTAAAGGTGTAGCTATTCAAGGAAATGATATGACTCCAGAATGCTTTTCCTTGTTTACACTAGTGCCAAAAAAAAAAAAAAGTCAACAACAAAAAATTCTGAAGTCTAGGAATGAGACTAAAAATGATGGCATCCTCCCTTCATTCCCCCTGGTTTCACTTCAGTGGCTTCACCTAAGTGGGAGGGCAGCTGGGAAGTGTAAGGTAAGTGGACAAATGTTGCACGGCTTCCATTACTGTGAGAGAAATCGAAGAGTGGTGCTAGACATGGTGGTTTATGCCTGTAATCCCAGTACTTTGGGAGGCTGGGGTGAGAAGATTGCTTGAGCCAGGAGTTTTAGACCAGCCTGGGCAATATAGCAAGACCATATAAAAAATTTAAAAATTAGTTGGGCGTGGTGGCACACACTTGTACCAGCAACTCGGGAGGCTGAGTCTGAAGGATCGCCTGAGCCAAGGAGGTCGAGTCTATGGTGAGCCATGATCACACCACTGCAGTCCAGCCTGGGCAACAGAACAAGACCCTGACTTAAACAAAGTAAATAAACAAATAAATAAATAAGTGGTTTGGGTGGACAACTTGCAGTCTCCTCCACAACTGGTTCACTAGTTGGTACCAAATATGTCAGTAGTTCTAATTTTCATATATGCCTTTTACAGAGTTATAAATCAGAATTTCCTTATTTGAAATCACCTTACTCCTTGTGCAACTGAAGGTATTGGAAATATTGGTCCTTTTTTTTTCCTCACTGAATTTACAAATGGGATTTGGAGATTCTACATGGCTCCATATTTTCTGCTCCACTGAAAAACAGTTTTTGATGGCAGCGTCATTTAAGAGTGGCCAACAGGTGTCAGGTTTTTTTTAAAGTCTTCCATTCCATTTTTACATATAAGAAGGCAACTTACTCGGTGGCTCAGCCTGTGATCCCAGCACTTTGGGAGGCCGAGGTTAGTGGATTGCCTGAGTGCACAAGTTCGAGACCTGCCTGGGCAACGAGACCTCATCTCTACAATAAATCAAAAAAATCAGTCGGGCGTGGTAGCGCATGCCTGTAGTTCCAGCTACTTGGAAGAACTGCCTGAGCCCAGCAGGTCGAGGCTGCGGTGGCCAGGAGCGGCCATTGCACTCCAGTCTGGGTGACAAAGTGAGACTCCAACTCAAAAAAAAAAAAAAAAAAAGGCAACTTACAAAATGGCAACCCAAATTTATTGTAAGTGAGAATTATTGCATTCAACAATTAAAGCTCTACTGAACTTCAGCAACCTAGACTTCCAAGTTCACTAGCTGCATATGGACTTTGGCCTGTTTTGTCTCTGATTCTAAAAAGAAAGACTTTTGAAAGAAAATCTGGAGAATGAGGAAGACTTTTTTTTGTCTCTCTATCTCAGACTGGCCCCAGTGTTTTATAGCACCCCATGTGCTAAGTCAGCCGTACAAGCATTGGAACAAGCTAAGGATTAAGAAATCAGGTTGGAGGCCATCTGTAGTACTATGCAGTATTTACTGCCAGGCAGCTGATATCGAATGTGTCAGTGGAAAAAAAAAAAAAAAAGAGCCAGCACATTTATTGCAGCAAACAACTCCTGAAAGAGAGGTGGGGGTGGGACTAGGCAGGGACTGAGACATTGCCCATATTTTAAATAGCTCCGAGTGATACCAGTAAGAAAATGAGTCATACTGATGGTTAGGTAAAAGCAGCATTAGCAGAACTAAGTAAGCAATGAGGGGAAATGCTGGGGCAAAAAGGTCTCATGATCCTTAGGTAAAGACTCAAAGCACCTGTTATGTAATAGAGAATGCCCACAGCCATCCTGAGAAAATGTTAGTGAAGTGTGTTCATAAATTCCCCAGAAAACCAACTTTAGATGAGTCCATCTGTGGGATGTACAGTATTCTTGACCCCAGAAAATTTCAGAAGCAACAGTACAAATCTTAAGAAGTTTTTGTGAGTTGGAGTCTCACTCTTTTGCCCAGGCTGGAGTGCAGTGGCACACTCCCGGCCACTGCAACCTCTACCTGCTGAACTTAGGCAATCCTTCCACCTCAACCTTCCAAGTAGCTGGAACCATGGGTGTGTGCTACCATGCCTGGCTTATTTTTTGATTTATTGTAAAGACAAGGTCTCACCAAGTTGTCCAGTTTCAGGCAATTCTCTCACCTCAGCCTCCCAAAGTGATGGGATTACAGGCTGAGCCACCATGCCCCACCAAGAATATTTTGTTTTAGCTTGCAGTTCCCAGAACATTAGCACTTCACCTGTGAACCAAGACAACTGTACCAATTGATCTGCTCACCTCAAAATCCCTGGAACATTCCCATGACCCTGGGCAGGGTCAGCTTAAAACTCAAGCAACGAATGGTACTGAATTTTCCACAGGTTCAATGTGTTAAGAGCTCAGAGACAGATTTTGTTTAATTTAGAAAAGCAAGGTAGCATGACACCTCTTACAATTCATGTTTAGAAATAAGATTCATACCTACTGTGACAGAAACAAAACAATGGAATATTACTGATATCTTTATGAGCTCCCTTTGCCTTGCATTTACATGGCATCTTTCCATTTTCAAAATGATCGAAGCAGCACCTTCTCCACTTGACTAGAGGCAAGATAATTTGTCTGAATGTACCGAGCCAGACAGGGAAAGAATTATAGCTGGCCTGAGAAAATATCATCCTCTAAGGTGAACAAAGACAATTTCCAATACATTCCCAAACAAGTATTACCAAAAGAAGCCCCAACTCCAGATTGAAAGGTATATCTTCAAAGATGTAAGAGGCCATGGCCATCTCGATTTTTCTTAAACAATGGTTCTCAAAATGTTCTCTGAGTTGCCATAGGCATTCAACTAGTTGCCTTGGGGAGAGTAAGGGGAAATGGGGAGTGGGATCTAGAATCTGACGGCCCCTTTCCATCCAGGCTATACAGTTATAACTCTATTTTTCTAAGTCGGGTTACTAAGATAAGTTCTGCTGTTCAGCTAGGAGTGTGAACCACTTTTTGAAACTGTTACCAAAAACAAAAAGCTTAAGTTTATCCACATACCCTTGTTTCTAGTTGGCTAAAGAATGAGAAATCTCTAGACAATTGTTTCTGAGCCAACCAAGCAGGTGTGTTCCCACTAAATGACATTAACACTTTCAACTTAACTCATCTTATTTTTTATTTGCCTTTATATTCAGATTTTCATTCTAGTTTCATATCCAAATGTCAAACAGTAATAAAGATTTCATCTAAAATGAAATATTGTTTGCTTGAAAATCCATAAGATGCTTTGACAGCAGGAGAGTGGAGCTTATACCAATTTAGTGAGACTCTAATGTGTTATATACATTTATCTCTGGTGTGTACATGAGCTTTGAAAAGAAGAGAATCCCATCTGCCTGTCGAACAGAGATTAGGGGAGATAGATTTAAATGCTGGTTTTCATCATTCTTATTTAATAAGTAAGAAAAAAAGCATTTGGAAACATCGAAGATGCCTTCTACATTACACAAAGGTTAAATGCTCTCTCTGTTCTAACCGCATTGCACTTTGCTTTCAACATGTCACAAAACAAATTTGCTAGAATACAGTTGCCTTTCTATAAGTCCAGTATTGTTTATTTTGTCAGGCTATTCTGCAAATTCTCATCCCCGCACAAAGTGAAGAAGAGAGTTCTTAAAAATTCAGTTTACACAGCCTGAGCTTTCTGATTTTCTCAAATTAAAAAGTACGAGATAAAAAGAAGCTTAGCAAGCTGTTTTGACCCTGACACTAGCTGAGATCTAGTGCATTGGAAAGCGGCAACTCCTTCCTGAATACATGGGTACCAGGTATCATGGGAGGGTATCATCCCAATCTGCAGAATTTCTTGGAGCCTTCAAGGAGCCACATGGCTCCAAGACTGCTTTCTCTTTTATCCTCTACTCTAAGAAATAGCTCCATCAAGGCCCTAATGTCTCAGGCCCCCTGCCCCCCCAGTGCCTGGCATAAAGCCACACTCCAATAAATGTTGACATATTAATGACTTTATTGTCTGCAGACATTTTCACTAAACTAGGAGATAAGAGTCTAGGATCCTTTTCTCAGTGATGCAACTAAACTTCATTAAGCCCCCCAAATCCTTATGTATAAAGCTATGGTCATAAATGGTTAGAAGGGATCTGAGTTTCTTTTTAGCTCCCAAATGAAATTCTACAATTCTGTGATCTCTAGGATTGTGGAGGTGGCCATTTCTTAGTTCTAGAATTGTAACCAGAACACAAGTCTGCCAGTACCACTTGCGGCCTCTGGTTCTTTATATGTTAAGTTACTTAGGCAGGGCACGTAATTGACTCTGGGTTTACACACTTTTCACTACCTACAACATGGATATTCTCTTGCAGGTTAACTCCAGACTAAGGTCCCAGGCAGGGCTGTCCCTGTCCATCCTGGGTCACATGACTGTCACCACACTAGTCACTTCCAAAGACCACATGAAAGGGTGAGGGAGTTCCCTCAAGGAAGGGCACAAGGTTCTTATCAGCAATCAGAAACCCATAGCTGTTCACCATAACCTGCAGGCTTGTCTTTACTTCAGCACCCAGCATAGCCAGAGTGTGTGCTCCTGTTTCTAAAGCTTTTTAAAATCAAAGTAGACTAATTTAATGGCTAAAGTCATTGTTAATTACATATATATGCAAACTGATAGGAACAGAACAGCAATTATATAACAATACTGAAATCAATCCACAGAATTCTTTATTTTGATGAAGAAAAGGATCAGTTTCAAAAGACTAAAAAGTCAATGACATCTTAATTTTGCAGTTTTCATTTTACTGAAATGAGAAAAACATGTCATTGGCATTATGGTTTTAATGCTTAATCTTGCACAATGGGTGACATGGGGAAGCTCAAAGGGATCCTAGATAGCCTCTTTCAAAGTCAAATGTGTAATGGAACAGAAGTGTCATAGCAGAGGGAACATTAACATTCATTAGTCAGGTCTAGAGGAACTATCTGGAAGCATAATGAAATAATATGCATACAGGCATCACACTTCTTTGTGATAGCTTTAAAATGTGCACACCCACACATTTCCAGGTGATTGTTTTTGTCATAGATAAAAAGAAGAGCATGACAGTAATGAAGTTGTGAGGCATTTGATACACTTTTTTCCCAGGCAGACCAATTAGTAATTGTAGTCTTTAAAAGGATCATTTTGTAACTTTCCATCAAGGGAAATACTGCCAAACTTAGCAGGGGAAAAGAAAAGATAACATTTGATTTGCCTGTGCTGTTGACAGCCTTCCTTTTTTCTGAGAAAGAGGCTGGCCTCCTTTGCACGGTGGCCTTGACAGCTTGGTTTGATGTCCCTCTCTTCGATGCATAATCCAGAGTGTACAATGTCTGGTGCAGTTGCCCCTGAAGAAACCTACTCCAGGCACGAGCTGCTCTCAGAAAGCAATATATTGCCAATGAGCTCATTGTCACTCTTCTTAGTTGTAAGAGAAATAAATATCACCTCACACTGGCTTAAGGCAAAAGGGGATCCGTGATGCAAAGCCATCAGGGACCTGCTGCTCATCTCTCTTCTGCTTTTTCTCCATGAGCTTCAATCTCTGACGGGACCTCGGGTACAGTGAGTGACACAGGCACCCAACTACAGCTCTGGGTTTACGCACTTTCTGCCAAACAACCCACCAACAACACAGATCTTCTCTTGCATGTTAACTCCAGACTAAGTTCCCGGGCAGGGCTATCCCTGTCCATTCTGGGTCACGTGGCTGTCACCACACTAGTCACTGTAGCCAGAGAGATCCAGTGCTCTGGCTAGTAGGCCCATGGCAGATGGGGGCTCCTGAAGTTGGGATGCTGCGGGAGAACTGAGAATGGAAAAGGTAGTACCCTGCCCCCCAAATCAGGATGTTGCGGCCAGAAGGAAGGGACTGGATGCTGAGAAGGGAAAAGTAACTGATGTTGAAATGAAACTGAGTCACATTTTTTCCCCTAAGATGTGGACTATTTTCTATACAATTAAAAGAAAACGCAATGGCCGGAAGCACATGTCTCTTCAACAAATACACACTCCTGGGCTAGCTCAAGTGTCCTCACATTTCACAGTACATCCTCTCCTCTTTTAGTCCCTTAAATCCTCCTTTAAGATGGAAAACAAAATAAAATCTTACTGATCATCACTTCCAAGACAACCCACAGGCACTTCCAGCTAAGCCTGTCTACACCTGACCTCACCATATTTCCACATGGTGACTAACCACCTGTCCACCATATTTTCACCCAAATCTACCACTTGTCCTAGAGTCTATTTCTGTAGGTGCCATTATCATCGCCTTCTTCTTTGTGACCTCCTCGCAACCAATCCCTGGCTCCTCGCCCTCTTGTCTCCCACAGATGGTGTGACTCATCTCATCATCAACACCAAGACCTGCCAATTCGACCTCCTAAATGTGATGCTCCTCAGAGATACTTCTGCTCTATCATTAGCCCCACAGACAGGCTCCTCATCATATCTCCTTTGGAGTCCTGTAGATTTTTTGGCTCTGTGCTTGCTTTTCTCTTGAGTAGCTGCCAGAGGGAGCCTCCCTCAGAGCTGACCACATCATTCTCTTCTCTACAGACCTACAGGGATTCTGTCACTAATTTTCCAAGAAAATCTTACATGGAAGCCCAATCTAATTACTGTAACAAATTATTGCAAAGTGGGTGGCTCAAAACAACAAAAACTTATTTTCTCAAAGGTCTGGAGGCCTTTAGTCCAAACTGAAAGTGTCAGCAAGATTGGCTCCTTCTGAAGGCTTGAAGGAAGACCCTTTCAATGCCTCTTTCCTATCTTCTGGGAGCTGTGGCTGTCCTTGGTGCTCCTTGGCTTGCAGACATATCACTTTTTCTATAGCTCCATCTTCACATTGCCTTCTCCCCTGTGTTTCTCCTCAGGGTCCATATGTCTCAAATCTCCTTTTCCTTTTATAAACACACTTGCCATAAGATTTTTTTTTTTTTTTTTT
>NW_007228792.1:14194-52662 GCF_000164805.1 Carlito syrichta | reverse complement strand
CCATGCCCAGCTAATTTTTGATTTATTGTAGAGATGAGGTCTTGCCAAGTTGCCTAGGCGAGTCTTGAACCCTCAGGTTCAGGCAATCCGCTCACCTCAGCCTCCCAAAGGCATCATAAGATTTAGAATCCAGCTAATCCACCCCGTTCATTCATGATGACCTCATCTTGAGATCTTGAATTACACCTGCAAAGTCCTTATATCCAAATAAGGTCATGCTCCAGGGATTAGGAGTCAGACACATATTTTTTTGGGGGGGGTACAATTTAACCAAAAACACTCAGTGTATGCAATAATGATTATAAGATAAAACCCAAGCCCTTGTAAGTCTTGATTCCATGATTGTTATGACTTGGGCCCATCCTCCCTGGGTTCTTCTTCCCTCCATTGGCTGCTTCCATGATCACTGCCTCCCACCCTCGCTTGGTGCCCCATTTCTAACGGAGGACACTTCGTGCCCCTGTGTCTTTACCAGAGCAGCTACATCTTCCTGGGATGACTTTTCTCCCCTGCTGGTACTAAGATACCGAGACAGAGGTCTCACTGGTAGTCACAAGTAAAACCTGACACGACACCTTTAACTGGTGTTTGAAATATTTAAGAAAGAATGTGACCAATTCCCATTTTTTTTAAATCAGGAGATTCCTGGCAGGGCATGGTGGCACACACCTGTAATCCCAGCACTTTGAGAGGCAGAGGGGAGAGGATTGCCTGAGCTCAGTGGTTCGAGACCAGCCTAAGCAACATGGCGAGACCTCGTCTCTACAATAAATAAAAAAATAAAAATAAAAAATTAGCTGGGCATGGTGGCGCATGCCTGTAGTTCCAGCTACTTGGAAGGCTGAGGAAGAAGGATCGCCTGAGCCCAGCAGGTCGAGGCTATGGTGGCCATGAGTGTGCCAATGTAATCCAGCCTGAGCGACAGAGTGAGACTCTGACTCAAATACATAAATAAAATCAGGAGATTCCTATAAAAACCGCTATTCCCAGCTCCTCCTTGGCAGGATGGGCCTGCTTTCTGATATTGCAGCAGGAAGCTGGAGCTGAGGAGTAGCAGGGCCCATCCACCTCTGTCCTTCATGTACTGTCCAATCTACCCCCAGTTGCCCTCCAGGCCCTGTGCCACTCACCTCCATGGAACACTGGGCCCAGTAGACCCTTGAGCTCATCCCCTGCCTAAAGTCTTAGCTCCTAAGCTGAGTTGTCTTCTCGCCAGGGAAACCTCAGCTCACACTGCCCCTCCACCTTCCCATTTGTCCTGGTCCCACCCCAGTACCTGCGCCTTTAATCACACACACAATCTCCCACAGAAGCTGGCACTCTTTCCTGTTCTCTTCCTACTTCTCTCTTTCACAACATGCTATACATCCTACATATTACATATCATACATTAATTAAACAATTAATCCATAAATCACAGCATAAAGGCCAAAGCAAGACTCCGTTGCATGGCTTCCCCTACAATTCACAACCTGCTCCTATCTTTCAGCTGATTTTCCATTTCTAGGCTGTCATAATTATTCATTTTACCCTGGTGATACTGATGCTAAAATGGTACAGAGGCTGGAAAAAATGCTGGGGTTTGTCCTATTCCATACATCCATTTAACAATCCACCCATTCCTTACTTTCTCCCTCAATTACTAAAAAAGATTGAAACCAGCAGTCAGCCACCCAGGCAAATTTTAATTGAGAAGGTAAATTGCTTCAATTATTCCTCTGTCTTCCTTGCAGACCTGTTCTCTGCAAACTCAAGAGGTAGTCAGACTCTCTCCAGGGGTTTCACCAAAGCAAGTTGCTGAACCCCCTTGCTGAAGGAAGCCCACGCCCACTCACAGCACTCCCCTGTCTCTCCTTTGCTCTGAAACGGCCATGTTAGATCACACAGGGCAGCTCTAAAGGGCTGTGATGAAGCCATTTGTTCTGCATGGCTTCCAAGCTTGCCCTCGTGTGTCCTTTGTCAGACCTCTAAAACACCATTCATTTTTCCGGAAATGAGCCTCACACATTCACAGGGCCACTTCAACTTCCTGTCCCCACCAAAGTGGTCTTTATAGCCAAGCAGATAAGAGGGACTTATTGGGAAACCGTCTCAAGCGCAGGTTCCATGTCAACAAAGTGCCTTATGATCAGGAAGTCAGTATTATTTCTCCGTGAGACTGCTCCTCTTTAAAACAATGGTGCCCAGAAAAATAACTCTAATCACATGATTTTATTACTTTACTGCTGTGCTTCTATTTAAAACAAAACAAAACAAAAACAGTGTATTGTGCTTTTGCATCTATGTTATACCCTGAATGCTGTCACTTCAATGTATCTCTATTTTCATTCTAGGGTGTATGGTTTGCAGTTTTGCAACAATTGAAACAAGTTGGAGTTCTAGTAAAGTAATTTGAGGAGAAACTTGTCTTAGAAGCCTGTACTTTTAAGGGCTTTGAATTAGGAAAAAACATAGAATTGTTTTGCTTATTTACTGTGGTTAAAAGGAACATTACATTTACTTGTAAATCAATTAAAACTTGAGAAAGGGTCATTTCTTTAGAGCCTTAAAAAATGGCCCACTGACCACCAACATATTTTCCATTTTGCCTCAGTAATAAAACAGTATTCAGTAAATGAAAGACATAGGAATTGTTTGGACTTCTTTTTCTTGAACTTTTTTTTTTATATAAAACACTTCTGTTCCATTAGGATAATCCTATTTGACTTGCCTCTTTCAGTCAAAGAAACGGAAAAAACTATTATGAGAGAGCCAGGAACAAAGGATTTCCCACCCCTGGTCCCGCTTTTGATCCTTACATGGTCATAACAGGCCTCTGGCAGTAGCCAATAACTTCCGGCTTCAAAGGAGGGGAAACAGGCTTAAAATGAATGCACCTCCTCATGATGCCATGAGGTTTGGGCTAGCAGATTGCTCTCCTGACCCCTGTGTACAATTGCTTTCTGCCCTCTGTGATGGATACAATTACCACTGTTTTACCTACAGAGAAACTCTCACTACTACTTTATGGCTGCTGAATTCTCCTGCCCGTGTCTAATACAGTCATGGTGTTGAACTCTACCATGTCCCCCACTTCGCCTGCATTAAGATAATCAAAAAATGTAGAGCACTGAGCCCTTTTGTTCTTTGTAAAAACACCAATCGTTTTGCAAGTAATTCACCACAGCAAGATTTTTATAAATGAGTCTTTTTGCTGATATAGCAATTGCTTTACACAGAAAAAAGATATAAATTTGATGCTGTCCTGATCTACACAAACAAGAAAAAACACTCATAATTCTGGAAATTTTCTAGTTCAGCAACTCCATCAACTTTCAATTAACCTCAGAAGCCAGACCATTACTGCTGCCAGATTAGCTCGAGAACTCTCCAGGACCCCTTAATTCTTTACACCAGATCTTTTCCGCATTTATTTATCTACTTCTTCTTTCCCTTCCACACCCTTGTTCTCTCCTCTGACTTCTCCACCTCCTATTCATTTTATATCCTTCTCCATCTACCATTCATCAGTGATGGTGGGCAGAAGTCATGGCCGCAATTGTGATATCAGCAGGAACTAGGAACTGACTTTGGAAGTCAAAGGCAGGCATTCCCACCAAACATGGGAAAGGCTTGTTGATTCTAGGTCATCAAAGCTCCACCTCTCCCACATCATCCTCACTCTTCTCATTTATGGGTCCTCTTTCTCTCTACCAACTGCCCCCATCTTTCCTATCCTTCTTTCAAATTTTGTTCACACCATTCTCTCTCTAGAGAATGCCTTCCCTGACCAGACATGGTGTCTCACACCTGTAATCCCAGCATTTTGGAAGGCCTAGGTGGGAGGACTGCTTGAGCCCACAAGTTCAAGACCAGCCTAGGCAAAATAAAAATTAAAAAATTAGCTGGGCATGCTGATGAGCCTGTAACCTCAACCACTCAGGAGGCTGAGGTGGCAGGATTGTCAGAGCCCAGAAGGCTGGGGTGAGCCATGGTAATGCCACTGCACTCCAGCCTGGGCATCAACTTGGGACTCACAACTCAAAAAAAAAACCTTCCTTGAATCTATCTATTTATACAAATCTACACTTCATTTCAAAATACAGCTAATTCTTTCTCTTTTCCCAAGCATTCTATGACCAGAAGAATGAGTCATGAACTTTCCTATCTTGAATTCATGTAGTACTCACTGCCCAGAGCACGAATTTTATTCATGCAACACAGCTTGTTCAAGTACCTACTATAGCCTTTGCATTATGCTAAGCCCTGCACTGAATAATATTTTTTTAAAGAATAAAATTTACTTTATCAAGTAAGCAAAAATAACACATGACACAAATATCTGTATGACAATGTGGAATATGATGAGTGGCATGAAAGATATACAATTTTATAATTCAAAAGAAAGAGACAGATGACTTCTCTCCAGGGAGATTGATTCAAAGATTTGCTTGTAGTGCCAGCCTAGAAGGAATGCCGATGTCTATCACATTTGTATTTGTGACTCTGGAGTCATTCCTCTTGCCTTTGTACCATCTTTGGTCTTGTGTCATTCACTTGCATTTTCAGATGTTTCTGTCTTGCTGCTGTAAGTAGATTCTAAATTCAAAATGGGCCAGCCTTGGTGGCTCAGCCTGTAATCCCACACATTGGGAGGCCAAGGTGAGTGGATTGCCTAGGCCCATGGGTTCAAGACCCGCCTGGGCAACTTGGAGAGTCCTCATCTCTACAATAAATCAAAAATTAGCTGGGCTTGGTAGCGTGCGCCTGTAGTTCCAGTTGCTTGGAAGGCTGAGGAGAAGGATCGCCGGAGCCCAGCAGGTCGTGGCTGCAGTGGCCGGGAACATGCCACTGCACTCCAGTCTGGGCTACAGAGTGAGACCTGAACACAAAATAAAATAAAATAAAGTTGAAATGGACTGAAACATTGCCTTATATTTTACACAGTCTCTTCACTGCCTCTTGTCTAGTAGCTATATAATAAGTATTTATTTTTACCCAGCAAACCACTATTTAACCCTTGCCAGTTTCCAGACTCCGTGCTGCATACGGAGTAGTTACAAACCTGGATATAATCATAAAATCTAATACCCACGCAAGTGAAGTACACAGTCCTATTCTTGAGGCATGGCCACAGTATGGTGTAGGGCATGCCAACACCTAGAGAGACCTGGAGAACCCAAAGGATGGCAGCCAATATCAGCAGAGAGAGACTTGACCAGGAATCAATCCAAAATGGAGGTGAAGAAGGAACAAAGCTCCATGAGTGAGGGGTGATTTACTGGATGGCCAAGGAGACAAGTATTCCTGATGCAACAAGAAATTGTACAAAAGCCTGAGGCACCAGAAGAATAGTAAACAGAAGCTGAGGAAGGAGAGATCTTTATTTGCCACACTAATATCTAGTCCTAGTGCTTCTCTCACGCACAAACAATGCAGAATTAACTCAACCACTTTTCCTATTGATTATGCTAAATGCAGTATTTCTGACATTGCATTGTAAAACACAGAACAAAACAAAAATTCTGTTTTCAAGTGTGATTTCTTCTTACCCTCAATCTGATAGGATCTTGCGAATCTGTAGCCCCCCATAAATAAACAACTTAGTCAGGCCCTCCTAGGGTCACTTCTTCTCCAGAATGTTAAGGAAGCATTTATTTCAAAACATAGGTCATTTCTCATCAGATACTTATGCTCCCTTCCTCAAGAAGCACTACAAGCAAGACTCCTTCAGAGTAACTATGTAACTTGGCATTGGCTCATGAAATTGTGGGTCAGTCAAGAAGTCTTTCTGGTAAGACTTCTAGCCACCAGACACTTCCATGTGGCTTCTCTGAGATTTTTTTTTTTGAGTTGGAGTCTCACTCTGTCACCCAGGCTGGAGTGCAGTAGCACACTCACGACCACCCCAGTGTCGACCTGCTGGGCTCAGGGATCCTTCTGCCTCGGCCTTCCAAGTAGCCAGAACTACAGGCATGTGCTACCACATCTGGCTAATTGTTGATTTGTTGTAGAGACAAGGTCTTGCCAAGTTGCTCAGGCTGGTCTCAAACCCGTGGACGCAAGCAATCCACTCGCCTTGGCCTCCCAAAGTGGTGAGATTACAAGATGAACCACCGAGCCCAGTCGACTTCTCTGAGATTTAGCATGATTCTCAGCAGGATGTAAACAACCAAGCAATTTGATCTCCGTAGTTGGACTACATCATCACTGGCTACCCCTCCCCACAGCTATCCTCTCCTGCAAATCAAAAGTAACTTTCTCATCCCATAACCTGCTAGGGATTCCTGTCTATAAATTACAAAATGTAGCCGGGCTCGGTGGCTCAGCCTGTAATCCCGCGCCTTTGGGAGGCTGAGGTGAGTGGATTGCCTGAGCCCGCGGGTTCGAGACCCACCTCGGCAACTTGGCGAGACCTCATCCCTACAATAAATCAAAAAATCAGCCGGGCGTGGTAGCGCATACCTGTAATTCTGGCTACTCGGAAGGCTGAGGCGGCAGGATCGCCGGAGCCCAGCAGGCGAGGCTGCGGTGGCCGGGAGCGGCCATTGCACTCCAGTCTGGGCGACAGAGTGAGACTCCAACTCAAAAAAAATAAAATAAAATAAAAAATAAATTATAAAATGTACTTACTGCACAATTAGGCAGTTCATTCAAAATCCTCACTCTGTTTTAATAAGTGCATTATTCCTAACATAAATACTGCATACTCTGGACATGTTTGTATGGATCAGAACTTTTTTCCCGAAAGACTATGTGACAAGACACATTTAAAATTTAAGTAGGCCAGGTTTCAAAAGATGAAGGGGACTTGGTTTTAAAAGGTTACTAAGACAACTATAAGTAGGACAGTTTCAAATGTGGCTACTCAATGGACATTTCTACATATTTATTGGTTACAAATTGGACTTAGGAAAGTATTTAATTGGCAAATAAGAGGATTGCAAATAAATGTGAATTTTATGTTCAGCTAATAAGCCCTTTTAAAGTCAGAAAAATTTTAACATGAGATAATTTGTGTTTATTCCGTTAATAGGGAAGAGAAAAGTGGGACCAGCTTTGCCAACATGCCAAGTTCAGCCAGTAAACAGCGCTCTCCATGGCTTTGATCTCAAAGAATCTGTGTAGCCATTGCATTGGCAGCTTTATCACACTTAGTGCTAAGGAGAAATGCATAGGGATGTTCTCAGAGGAGTGACCTAGGCTACCATATTGGAAGCAACAGGAGGGCCCCCTGGTTACTTTAATTGGGGTTTTCTGCTGGGAACTGAACTACTGAAGCATAAAGAGGAAACTTGTCTCACCTCTCACAACCCACCAAATGAGGGTGATTTGTTGAAAAAGTGACATTTAAGGGCCCTCCTTTAGGGTCCTTTAGTCCCCTGAATCTAGGGGAGAGGCTTCATTCAGAAGCCTAGGATTGTAATTAATCATGTACCTCAACTTTCCCTCCTCCTGTTCCTCACAACTCAGTTGATGCCACCCCCCAAATCCCTATTACCTAATCCAGGAAACTCAGATTTTTCTTGACCTTTTGTCTCCTTGACTAGCTCCTCCCATTTGATCTATCACAAAATCCTATCCAATCTGCCTCCTAAATGTCATTTAACTGTTCTTTTCTCCTTCCATATCTTAGCCCTAGCCAAGGCCTACCATCCTCTCCAATTCACTCTTCACAAGTTCAGAGTGATACACTGTGAAAACAAACAGAATCGTGCCACCCTCTCTCAGATTAAAACCCACCAATGCTTTCTCACTGGTTGCCATTAAGATAATCTAACCTCTTAACTCTGGTCAACGAGGGTCTTCATAGTCCAGCTCTTGTCAGTCTCTCCAACTTATCTTTTGTATTTCAATCCTCCCCATCTCACACACATGCAGATTCAGCCATACTGAATAGTCTGCTCTTTGAATGAACCACACTTTTCTCCTTACCTCTCTGTTTCCTATTTCTAGAATACTCTTTCTCCTCTACTTTCATCAGTACTTGCCTTACAAGTCACTTCCTCTAGGAAGAGCTCCCCAAGTAACCTAGTTTAGGAGTGTCATTAATACCCAATGTCTCTTCTCTTTGGTGTAGTTACCTATTTAACTGTGTGAAGATCCACTTCTAACAAATGTGGAGCTGGGACAAGATTACAAACAAAGACCCCTGGAACATGGCTTGTTCTCCCCAATCTTCTCATTCACAGTTCTATCATACACTGAGAGGTGCTACGCATGCATGCAGACACTGCAGCTACACATCTAAGTTCTGCCCACAATCTTTTCTTAAACCACTGTCTCTGAACAATCCAGAAACCTAGCAGAGCTTATAGGCGAATGCTTTCTGTTCTATGGAACTGAGTCTAGGAAGAGGCCAATCCATGGCTGGGAAGCTGCTGGAACTGCTGAGGCAAATTTCCATCCTGATCACCTGGAGAAAAGGAGGGAGTGATTAGGTGAAAATTGTTCTGTTGGCCTGTGGCAAGAAGTGGAGCCTTCTACAACAAAAGGCCTCGCATGGGGGCCAACTCACCTGGACCCTGGAGATATGCTGCCTGCTTGCCTCCCTCTGAATGAATTTGTTTCAAAAGAATATGCATCATTCCTAGTCTGATCACCATGTTTTGCACAGTCCTTGGCACAGCATGGAGTAGCTGTTCAATAAATATTGACTAAATGAATTAAATGCAGTACAGAATTTTGAGGAAACAAAGCAGAGTTTTCATGAGGATTCATAAAAATACGTTCAGGTCACTAAATATTTACTGATCTCTTATGGCTGAGGTACTGTGGGGGATTCATAGATGAGCCAATTGTGGCCCCTATACTTAATTGTTCCCAATTTAGTAGATATGATTATATGTAAAACGAAACTATCTAAAACCAGTGCCAGACAACTGGTAAGCTCATGGTGAAATAATGAACATTTGTTTCTTAACGGAAAACATTTAGGCCAAGCTTGGTGGCTCAGCCTGTAATCCCAGCACTTTGGCAGGCCAAGGCGAGTGGATTGCCTGGGCATGTGGGTTCGAGACCCGCCTGGGCAACTTGGCGAGATCTCATCTCTACAATAAATCAAAAATTAGCTGGGTGTGGTAGCACATGCCTGTAGTTCCGGCTACTTGAAAGGTTGAGGCGGAAGGATCCCCGGAGCCCAGTGGGACAAGGCTGCAGTGGCCAGGAGCGTGCCACTGCCCTCCAGTCTGGACAACAGAGTGAGACTCCAACTCAAAAGAAAAAAGAAAAAAGAAAGAAAACATTTAAATAAAGATGCTGGCCAACAAAGAGTTAATGTATCTTCAGAGTTGTCAGAGAAGTTTGGTACAGAATTTAATTATGGTGGCTGACTGAGCCACAAGGAAGACTCTACATCCTTAGACACATTTCATTCCAATTTAGTGGCACCTCCTATTTGCATGTTTAGCTGGTGAGTAACTGTGGAACATAAACGACTTTTTTTCCTTGTCCTTTTTGTCCTTTGCATAATAAGCTCCTTAAATAATTCTACCTTGTGGTGGAATTATCTGGCAATGTGGTGTCCTATAAACTGTTTCTGTGCAAACTGAGGCACTTTGCAAAGATTAGCAACTGATTGTGCATTGTGTTCTGACACAATGCTTATCACTATTCTTTGTACCAAACATTAAATTGACTCAAACTGCAAAAATAGAAGAGATGCATATTTGCTGGCAACTATCTACAAAAAAGGCAATAAACATTTGCTACCGGATGATCATAATTGTACTTCACAAAAACTGGAAGATTTCATCATTACATATTTTTGATATTTGTAAAAGCCTCCCTGGTAAACATGGCCCCTGGCCTTGCGGTCCTCACAGGCTAGCTGTGCTTGATTGCAATTGTTCTTCTTCATTAGAAGCTTCACCTATAATTGAGTGTATTCAAGAGAAAGCTTGGAGAGTGTTTTAGCACAACACGCAGTTGCTTTTATGCTTCAAATCAGAGATGCTATCCTGTTGATTTTGCTCATTCCTAAGTTGTTTCTTTGACTTGGCTACTTGAATAAATTGTTATATTTGGATCCCTCCTAAAAAGAAGCCCAGTATCCAAGGTATTATTTGATCAATATCTTAAGACTTTAATGATCTGCATTTATTCTCCTCTACTTCAGTTTTTTTTCAGGTATATCTTAACAAACTTCAAAGGGCTACCAAGTAACTTAGATGTCCTATAACTTATCATATTACCTGAAATACAGGGCCCACTCGCTGAGATTTGAAAACATTTTGCTCTATAGAGACTCAAAGAATGGATGTTAGGCTCTTTCAAGATGCACAAAAGAGACGTGCTCAGGTTACTTCCAAAAGGTCATGGGATTTGTTGTACATGTTTATTAACCAGAGTTCCTTTTATCCTTTCTTCATTATGGTAGCGGCTCCCCTACCAACCCCACTCCCCTGACTCTCTTTTCCTCATTCAAGTAGCTAGGCTCATGGCATTCGCTGTCTCAAGGGAGGGCTACTGCAAGAAAAAGCAGAGAAAAAGGGAGTCTCTGACTGGGTAGGGTCTCAAGGTTCTAGTATCCTGAGAGGAAGAGCCAGAATTCAGAAAAGATTTTTTTTTTTTAAAGCAAGAGGAATAAAAGCTACCTCCCCTTCCCCTGTGTATACACCAAGATCACCTCGGGCTTCCCAAGGGTAGGGAAAGATGAGTGTTGAGGGGAAGAACCGAACAAAAGGCCCATGTGGAAGCTTGCAGTGAGGAGGTGCTTGGCTTGACCATGAGGCAGTAGTGACATCAGGGTTCCAGGATTGCCTGACCTTCCCTCCTTCAATATCCCCTGTATCACCAGCAGCCTACAGCCCCTGGACAGTGGTCAGCACCCCCATCCCCATAGACTGTTCTGTTTGCTCTCCTGAGCAATACACCTCCCCCCCTCCAAAGAGCTATGCCATCTTTCCTTCCTGTACTGCTCCCCACAGTGGTCTTGCCATGACAGCAGACAGCACATCCTCAGTGACCCTTTGGGAGGAAAATGTTAATCTGGTCCAAGACTTTGTCAATTCCAATAACCCACCCCCAGTTTCAATAAACCTGAACGTGCAGGAGCCCTCAAAAAAAGATGGGGCTTGGATACCCTATGGAGAGTAGGTGTTTTGGAAAGAAAAGTCCCTGCACCTGTAAATGGATGCAACTGGCCCAGGTTTCCCCAATTCCCAACTCCCTACTCACCCTCAGCCCCAAGCCAAGCAATGGTAAAACACACTACTAAAAAAGAATTCACAGGAAAGCCAGGAAGTCAACAAATCATCCTAATTAAGCCCAGCCAAGCTTCAAAGCGTCGAGAATATCATTCAAGACACAATGCCAGCAGGGCACAGTTCCTCGTGTCTGTACCCCAGCACTTTGGGAGGCTAAGGCAAGAGGATTGCCTGAACCCAGGAGTTCAAAGCCATCCTGGGCAACATAGCAAGATCTTGTTTCTACAATAAAAATAAAAATAAAAAATTAGCCAGGTGTGCTGGCAAATGCCTGTGGCCCCAGCTACTCAGGAGGTCATGGCAGAAGTATTACCTGAGCCCAGTAGATCGAGGCTGCCAATAGCTGTGATCATCCCACTGCGCTCTGCCTGGGTGACAGATTGAGACTCTGACTCAAAAACAAAAGAAAAAAAAGACACAGTGCTTTCAAGACTAGCTATCATGTCCTGTAAGCTGCCTCTGACTTCTGTTGCCCATTGTGCTCCTTGGGAATGGGTGACACAACTATTCTTCCTGTAGCTGGGTCTCGGATGGGTCTTCACTAACTAATGCTGAGTATCTAGGGTTGCAGTCACTCTAGAGACAAGGCTAACTGGTTAGCTCACGTAGAGTGGGTAGGTTGAATTCTCTGACTACACTCCTCTTAGGTCACAGGTCAGCTATGTGTCAGCTGGTATCTGTGTATGTGTGCATTTGCAGCATGTGCAGAATGCCGGAAGCCCTTGGACTTTGTGAAGTGCCTCTCGTGTCTTCTATGCAGTGTTCTTGAGCTGCCTTTCCTGTGCTGGTGAAAGACTAGCAGCATCCATGACCAAGAATATGAACTTCAACTATGTAAGATGATTTACAGGCATTTCGGTGATAGTTCCACACATATATACTCCAAAACATTGCATTCTGTAAGTCTACATGCTGAAACTAATAGGACTTTAGGGGAAAATAGTGTTGGGCACATTGGGACAAGAATCTACGAGATCTGACAATTTCACAAACTTGCCACCAGGCACACACGTTGGCAGCACTGTACAAACAACTCAGTAAGGTTTCATAGCCTTGGTATATCAGTGTCTCACAGATGTGTTCTTGCCAACGTGTGATGATGTCTTGCTGAGTGGTGTTCATTATTGTTGTTGCGTGTTTTTGTGTGCCATCATGAGAATGTCAGAGCTTGAGTTAGAGCAACAAACATTACATTACGTGCTAAACTTGGCAAGAGTGGAAGTGAAATCAGGGACATGTTAGTCCAAGTTTGTGGGGATAATGCCATAAAGAAAACACAGTGTACAAATATATTAAATGTTTTTCTGAAGGGAGAGAAAGCATCACTGATGAAGAAAGGTCAGGACAGCCAGTAATGAGCAGAACTGACAAAAACATTCCAAAAATTTATCAAATTTTGTGTCAAAATTTTCGGCTGACTGTGAGAAGCTTAGTAAACCAAATCAACATTGATAGAGAAATGGGAAAATCGTAACTGAAAATCCTAGCATGAGAAAGGTGTGTGCAAAAATGGTCCTGAAGAAGCTCTTGCATTACGACAATGCACCAGCTCACACAGCACTGTCTGTGAGGGAGTTTTTAGGCAGTAAACACATAACTGTGTTGGAACACCCTCCCTACTCACCTGATCTGGCCCCCAATGACTTCTTTCTTTATCTGAAGATAAGGGAAATACTGAAAAGACGATATTTTAATGGCATTCAGGACATCAAGGGTAATACAATGGCGGTTCTGATGACCATTCCAGAAAAAGAGTTCCAAAATTGCTTTGATGGGTGGACTAGGTGCTGGCAATGATGTGTAACTTCCCAAGGTGAGTACTTCAAAGGTGACCATAGTGATATTCAGCAATGAAGTATGTAGCACTTTTTCTACAGTGAGTTCTCAAACTTAATTGTCAGATATGGAACTGTGTCACTAAAGCCCTAACAAAAAATAATGTTCAAACATATACAGGCACAAGTAACTTTCTGCCAGCACTAGCACCCAGCATCACAATCAATTGATCATTTACAATCTTCAACCCAAAGCCCCTACTTCCTCCTCCTTAATGAAATTAGTACTTGAAGATGTGTGTTTCTAATAGAGGCAAGTTTCATCAAAACTGAAAATGACGTCCTTTGCTTTAATACAGGAAGAAATATCTTCTTTTTAGTTTCTTTATCTGCACTCTTAGTTTCCTCAGAGAGCTTAACATTGAAAAATGTAGTAGTTCTTGATGCCATTTAAAAAGCCATGGTGTCAAATTGAAAGCAAGAGAGTAGAATGGATTAATCCTTTTGTGTGTTCTATCAGGATATGCATCCAGTCACTTAAAAGAAAACCAGCGTTTAAATTCTCCAGAGCTTGCAATCAGAGATGCAGTTAAAAACCCAGAAAATAAATAAACTACTCTAGGGCTTCCATCTCATTAAAATAGAAAAAGAAAGAAGACAAGAATGGGGAAGGTGGAAGGATATGCGATTATCTGAGTTCTAACAGTCACAAACACTGATGGTGAAGGGGCTGAGATGAAGACTTGCCTAAAGGAATAATGTTCTCACTGTAAATTCAAACGTATTTAATGTTATTCCTTGTGAAGTCACCTCCCGTATCCCCATTATACCCAACCCACTATGGAAATCACTGCTCTAGTCCAACCCATCGGTCACACTTGGGTCAGCAACGTGTGAGAAACATCGCCTCAGGTGCTGTCTCAGTACCAAGGAGAGCTCCAAGCCGATCACAATGTTTGGCCCTTCTTCTGTCCTTTTCATTTTGAGCATCTCAGGGAAATCTGGTACATTTAACTTCTTCACCAGGTTTTGATGTGCGTACTCCAGGAAGATCTCAATTTTACACTTTGGTAAGTTATGTTGCTCCTCTCCCAGATCAGACAAGTGATGGTGACCCATTATGTGTCCTATTTGTGACAGTGTGTGTGTGTGTGTGTGTGTGTGTGTGTGTGTGTGTGTGTGTGTCAACTCTCCACTCATAAAACATAAAAGCCATTTTATGGGGATAAAACCATTCCTCTTTTATCCAACAATTTTGAAATTGAGATATTATTAATTATGCGCCAGTTGGATTTTTCCTCAGTTGAAAACATGAGCAATTGAAATCGTAATACAAGCACACTCATGTTAGCCTTCCTTGTATCTGCTCGTATTTCTTCATAAGACTTGTTTTTTCTTCCTCCCTTCCTCCCCCTCAAAAAAGAGAACTTGAAAATAAAATAAGGACATGAGAGAAAATGAGCCATGATTTAGGTTGCCTTTTTATCTTCTTTTATTTCAAAAGAATGATCTGGAACAAGGAATACTTTTGTGAGGTAAAACAGATGATCCTCTAAGAGGACTGGACAATGTGTGAGTATTATTGATTTTTCTTCCTAAGTCATTTCAGCGATACAATCTTGAGCTGAGTGACCATCGATAGTAAATGATTTCCAGCCAGACACTCAATCGTCAGACCTGCTTTTCTCAAAGGTTTAGCACTTCTGGTGAAAACACATACATGGGTTTTGAAGCAGCAGTCGTGTGAGATAGAAGATGTAAACTTCAGATGATTTTTACTTATTATAATAAGTTCTAAAACTGAAAGAACAGAGAGAGTGAAAAGGGAGCCACAGTTCCTGCTGAATGTTCTTTTACATTTTTATGTTTAGATTGGAAAATGTAGCTTATTTAGAAAGTATGGAGAGAGAGGGAGAGAGAGAGAAAAGGAGAGTCACCTCCCCAACGTAAGAGAGGAAGTCAAAGCTTAGGAAAACATGACTGTCATAGCTCAAAGAGCCACATGACCTGGCCAGAACTTAACAAAACAATAGTCAGATCTTTTTTTTTTTTTTTTTGAGTTGGAGTCTTACTCTGTTGCCCAGACTGGAGTGCAGTGGCCGCTCCCGACCACCGCAGCCTCGACCTGCTGGGCTCGGGCGATCCTTTCGCCTCAGCCTTCGGAGTAACCGGAACTACAGGCGTGCGCTACCATGCCCGGCTGATTTTTTGCTTTATTGTAGAGATGAGGTCTCACTGCCCAGGCGGGTCTTGAACCCGTGGGCTCAGGCAATCCACTCACCTCAGCCTCCCAAAGGCTCAGGATTACAGACTGAGCCACCGAGCCCAGCTAGTCAGATCATTTTTTAAAAAATGTTTTTATTCAAAGCTGAAAAAAATTACAATAATTAATAAATCTATTGCTTCCTAAGTTTTAAAACCCAAAATGGACAATACCAAATCACCCAGAATCAAGATTTCTCAAATCAAAGAACACATAATGAAACAAAATGTCAATGTATTGACTAGCAGTACTACCACCTTACAAGGTTAGTGATGTCAGGATGCACGGACAATAGAGTCCAAGGAACATTTTCTCCAGTCCCTGGTTAGTCTCCCAGAAACTGCAACCTAAACTATATTCAAGCCAAAAAAATGCAATACCAATCATTTGCCTGAATTCTATAAAATGCTAAAGGTTTGACCACAGAATTTCAGTTTCAGCACGGCTGCTGGAATACTCAGTCCAATAGCTCAAATCTTCACAATGAATTTATAATTTCCCAGCCATACATTTTCTCTCTTCGGGGTCTCTCTCTTTTTCTTCCCCACTTCCACCACCACCACCTTCCATTGTCAACATCTTTAGAATTAAAATGTTCTGACCAATTTTATGTAAGCCCTCAGAAAATTGGAATTCTAGTGAGCCACACTGGATCTATCTATTGAAAAAGAACTCTCAACTAAGATGAAAATGGAAACACTTTAAAAACATAACTTAAGGTTTTAGTAGAAGGATCTCACAAGATCTTCTGTGGGAAGAGTAGCATTTACATGCCTAATCAAAGCAGCAGAAATTTGATGAGGGAGAAAAGAATTCAACAGGATGCACCTCCAATGTTATTTTCTCTGAAAATCCCACAGTGCTAAGCTTTATCACCTGCATAGACAGCATTTCCACAGGTTCAAAGGCTGATAAATTTGGCCAACCTTGTGGCTAGGTTTTATCTTTGTTTTCTGAAACCCAAGTCGTCTCACCAAGTAGGTATTCATTAAATTTACCAGTTCCAACCAATTCATCATCTGATATCCAGCTGATCAATTTAAATTACCACTAACTTCGCTGTAATTGCGTCTCTAATTATAATGATGCCGAAAAACTTAGAAAATTGTCTTGGTTTCTTTAGTATTTATAATAGCTTTCATTTCCCAAATTCCAACTGTGAGAATCTGGCCCTCAGAAAAGGCCTATGGAAAACAAAGGAAAGACAGAAGCAGTGAAATGGGATACACTTTCTAAATCCAAGGGTTGGTTTTGCTTTAAATGTCTGTTTTTCATCTGAAACACAGATGAGCCAAAACACCCTGGCCTACTCATTGGAGGTAGTGTCGGGGTTGACAAAGGTGCTTGACTGGAATGATGGACAACATGGAGCAGTGCTCAGGGACGCAATCAATAGATTACCTCCTGTTCCCATTTGTGGTAATTGTCATATAATGGCTTGTTTAAGTCTTCTCACCAGCCTTAATTGCAGACTGGTTCTCACCTTTGAACTATAATCCCCTAGTTTTAATTGTAAACAATAAATTGTCTTTCAAATGCTTTTACTTTTCTTTGCTTCCATCCTCTCAAAATTGAACACTCCTCAGCTGGACATCTAGCAGAAGGTATGGCGGGGAGATGGAGAAGCCAGGGCAGTCCCTGGAAGTCACCTCTGAGCTGAACTTCAATGACTGAGAAATACGGGGCCGGAGGACTTAGGAAACTTGACAAACAGCAACAACAAGCAGCAGCTCCTTCTCCTCTCCCAAGAGGTCTGCTTCACACTGACCCAACTTTATGTCTCCTCCTACATAAAGGCCTCTGGGGGAAGGCAGTATTGGCCATTTAAACAGTAAGTTTCCTGGAGTTTGTGCCAGATATTTCTTTTTAATTGCTTAAGGACCTCGAGAAATAAATGTTATACCACCAAGGTCCTTCAACGTGTTCTAATATGAATCAAGAGCAGATCTCTCACTCCACTGGGTAACATTCCTATTTATTCCTTTGTATATCATTCAGAGCCATTAATCACTCTAGCAGCAGTTTCTTCTCCTAGGAGATGTGGGGAAATGATAATGTTTTATGTGAGTAATTAATCCTGTGGCAGATGTGGAGTTCCAACACTGCTACCATTAGCACATTGACAGGCTTCTGAACACATATTCCAGCAAGGGTTAGTAATGATTTTAATATGCTAATACTATGTTACTCATAAACAAGAAACATTCAGGCCTTAAGTTTTATATAAGTGCTATTATTTGCAAAGGCTTTATTTCCAGAGAAGACTAGTGATGAGGTTTTTATATTCTTAATGCTACTGTTGAATAAACAGTGTCCAATTAACATACCAGCTGGAAGTACACCACTCCCCAGTTCTGTTTCTTTCTATAATATTCAACATTTGGAAAGTGAATAAAATAATTCAGAGTGAACTAATGTCCATTTGGGGAAGAGAAAACAGGAGTGCTGTGGTGGATTATCTTTCTATCAATGTGACTTTTGGTCTTGAAAATGGCACTGTACTGATGAAATAGAAAAATATTAAAGCAGTTTTCTTGTGTTTTTTTTGGTTGCTTTTTTTTTTTTTTGAGTTGGAGTCTCACTCCATCTCCCAGGCTGGAGTACAGTGGCACACTCACAGCCACCCCAGTGTCAATCTGCTGGGCTCCAGCAATCCTTCCACCTCAGCCTTCCAAGTAGCCGGAACTACAGGTGTGTGCTACCACACCCAGCTAATTTTTGATTTATTGTAGAGACAAAAAATCTCACCAAGTTGCCCAGGTTGGTCTCGAACCCGTGAGCCTCAGGCAATCTACTCATCTTGGCCTCCCCAAGTGCTGGGATTACAGGCTGAGCTACCGAGGCCGGCCAGCAATTTTCATTTAAAAAAAAAAAAAAAAAAATGACAAAAGAGCTACAAAGGAAAATGCAGGAAAAAAATACTGAAATACTAGTTATATTTAATAATGTAGAAAGATTTCCTTAAAATACAAAGCTGGTGTATGCACCATGCTCACCTTGCCTGGTCACTGCTATGTGCCTCTGTCAAGGATAAGCTTGTGCTCTTAGATGATCTATTTATCCAGAGCTGACACAATCTAAGTCAGACACTTGCTTTTTTATTTCTCCCTGTTTTAGGTAAGGTAATAATCCCCAGATAGTCACAGTACCTTCTGTCTACCTTTCTTCTTGTCACATTTTCTCCCTAAATATGTTTTAGTGTAATAATAAATTGCCATCCATGGTAAACATGCTTCATCATAATTTTGCTTCATGCTAAATTTGTTAACTGGCCACAGTCATTGACAGGCAGTCTGTAAAACTAACAGCAACTACAGAGTTGCTGCAGGAACTAACTCAAGGTCAAATCCTCAGCACTGAGAAGTATAAAATGCTGCCTCTCAGAGAAGATTGTTTCTTATTGTTTGTGTTTAACTTGATAAAAGGAAAAGACCCCAGTCACAGGAAAGTCTCTTTGTAACAGAGTTTTTAAAAAAAATAAAATAAACATTTTAATCAAACAAATTGGTGAATCATTTGCCTGTGGGTTGAGCTAGAACACCAAAAATGAAAAAAAAGGAGATGCCTCAAGAAACTAAGTGAATGGATTCCAGCATGATCAGCAGGGGCTCCTGTCAGTCACTCGGTCTTCATGTTAGACCAGCATCTGCAAAAGAGTTTCACTGGACACTTCTCTTGACCCCCATGTGCCACACCAATGAGGTCTTGTGGATTTTGTTTAGGTAGCTATGTTATGTTCCACGAACAAGATATTTTTTTAGAAATAGCATGTAAGCCCATCAGTTAGATAGACTGCACAACAATGCTTCAGGCACAAAACAAGTAATAATTCTACCATCCCCCAAAGAAACAGCTAGCAGATAGTGCCACTTGGGGGAAGGTATCCTCTTTACAGTTACCTATAAGATCCTCCTTTCTCTTAGGCCTATATGCTGTGTCTTTTGATCCAAGGAAAGGTTGCTAACATTTAATGCATGTCTACGAGTATATGCCGTGGTCTGAACACTCTCAATCCTTATTTAATCCTCAGAACAACCTTATGAGACAGGAATCATTTTCTCTATTTCAGATGACCCACAGCGAGGATAATTAAATTGTTCCGGGCCCAGAGATTCAAATCCAGTTTTGTCACCTCCAAACTCTGCTTTCATTATTTCTTCTTCTCATCTTCCCAACACCCAACCATATTTCCTGGAAATTATTCGTGAGACCACAGTATGATAAAATTATCCCTGCCTTGGAGAAAGTCAAAATTTAGCTAACAATTGAGAAGTTTTTCTTCTATTATCAAATGACATTTTCACCTTGCAGAGTATTTGCTGAAAAGGCTGTTTAAATTGAAACCTTCATTGGTATAATCAAAATTTCAAAACTACAGCCAACTTAAATGCTTGGATTTTTTTCATTCCTGTTTTTGATAATTCTTCTCTTGAACAAAATGAGATGTCAGTGTAATGAAATGAGGTAATAGAATGCCTTCCTCCTAAACAGGTGGAAATCTTCTGATGAAATTTATCGGTTTTAGTGACTTAACTATAAGCATATTTCAGAGACTGAACTACTGCTATTTTAATAACATGTTGTGTTACATGTTATACACTTAAAAAGAAATAAAATGCCTGACTAATGGTGAATGAGAATTACAGTAGACCCTATACACCGTTAATTCATGTCTTTAAAAACTCTTTCCATTTCATGACTCTCATGTGAATTCTGTGGGCTTATATGAAACCTACCTACAATCCTCTTCCTCCCTCAGTCTATAAACAGCAGGCAGCTTTGTTTTTTTATTCCATGGGCTATGGAAAATGTAGTCATGATCCCAAGATGATGTTTTTAAATTCTTTCAATCCTCTCCACAGCAAATTCACTTTTCCTTAGTACGTTCCTTCATTTATTCAACAAATGGTTATTCTGTACCCATAATATACTAAGAAACAGTAACAAAGCTGACAAAGTACTTACCCTTGTAGAGCTTATATTCTATTGCAACTTTTTTTCAGTAAAGAGCAAGATAGTAAATATTTTAGGCCTTTGTGGATCCTGTAGTCTCTAATGTAGCTACTCAATTTTGCCATTGTAGCACAAAAGTAGTTATAGACAATATATAAATTAATAAGCATGACAGTGTTCCAATAAAAGTTATTTATAAAAACAGTGAGTGGGCTAGACTTGACCTGTAGGCCATAATTTACTGATCCCCGTTCTAACAGATTCTATATTATTGCCAATCTTACTTTTTATTATTAATATATGTATTATTTAAGTAAATCTGATATTATTTTAAATTACATTTTTATATAATTATAGGTTCACATGAGGTTGTTTAGAATAACATAAAGAAACTCTAAACCGGGCTCGGTGGCTCAACCTGTAATCCCGCGCCTTGGGAGGCAGAGGTGAGTGGATTGCCTGAGCCCACGGGTTCGAGACCCGCCTGGACAACTTGGCGAAACCTCATCTCTACAATAAATCAAAAAATTAGCCGGGCGTGGTAGCGCGCGCCTGTAATTCCGGCTACTCGGAAGGCTGAGGCGGAAGGATCGCCGGGGCCCAGCAGGTCGAGTCTGCGGTGGCCGGGAGCGGCCACTGCACTCCAGTCTGGGTGACCGAGTGAGACTCCAACTCAAAAAAAAAAAAAAAGAAGAAACTCTGTGCACTGTTCCTCCAAGTAGCGAAATCTTCACAAACTATAGTAAATATCACAATCAAAATATTGACACTGACAGTCAAAATACAAAATATTTTCATCACTACAAAAATCTCTCATGCTGCCTTTATATAGCCACACCCAATACCCTCCTTCTCCCCCACTCCCTTGTTAACCCTTGGTTATCACTAATATCATTTTTTTTTTTTTTTAAATTGGAGTCTCACTCCGTCGCCCAGACTGGAGTGCAGTGGCCGCTCCTGGCCACCACAGCCTCGACCTGCTGGGCTCCGGCGATCCTTCCGCCTCAGCCTACCTAATAGCCAGATCTACAGGCGCGCACTGCCACGCCTGGCTAATTTTTTATTTATTGTAGAGATGAAGTCTCGCCAAGTTGCCCGGGTGGGTCTCGAACCCTCAGGTTCAGGCAATCCACTCGCCTTGGCCTCCCAAAGTGCTGGGATTACAGGCTGAGCCTCCGAGTCCCACCTATTTATTTTCTTAATGTACAACACAAATATCCTATTTTAAATGAATCTTCATGCCATGTGCCAAAAATTACAATACAAAAGCTATATAATGTCTACTAAAGGAAAGAGTGGTTTTTAAAAATTATTTTTTAATAACAGATGCCATTGTAAGACACCAACTGGCTAAAGGAGTATAATCCAATAGACCGTACTAGCACAGAAACAGATAGCAGTTTTGCTATTTCTAGAGTTAGATGAGGTCTACCAAAATAGTGAATTATATTATTAAAAACTCCAGTGATAGCCAGAGAATTCAATATATATAATACTAGGCATTATTATCCTTTGCATTAAATAATTGAAAGACGTCAAGAGAAGGATATTCCACTCAATGGGCGATCACATATGTACGGCATAAGGAACTTAAGATACCAAGCTGAAGTTGTTGTTTTTTTGTAGCCTCACTTCCCATGTGCTTTTTTTCTGGAAGTGCTGAATGTAATCCTAGTGATTAAAGATGCATAATCTAGATATAAGCAAATGATTTATTTAGGTACCGAAACAGAGACAAAGTCATCTGGTCTACCACTGAAGTAGTGCTGGCTTCACTGTAGTTTGAATTGGTGTATCTACAAAATAGTGCTCTTCTAAGAATTGATTATATGCAATCAAGGTTTACCTTATTTACCAGGCATGTGTGCCACTGTACTCCAGCCTGGGTGAAGAAGTGAGACTCCAACTCAAAAAGAAAAAAAAAAAAAGAAAAGAAAAAGAAAAAAAAATAGATTAGATTCTTTTTAAAAATCTTTCCTGCACCACAGAATGCAGACATCTATAGAAAAAATCAATTATCTCCAATACCAAGAGCTTTATTGTCTTCTTCTGACTTTCAAAGACCTTGGCTACTGTAAAACAAATCTGTTTTTGTTTTTTGTTGTTGTTGTTGCTGTTGTTGTTGTTGTTGTTTTAAGGCAGGCATTATTCAAAGAGAGCACTCTGGTATGCCAAGTTTTCACGCAGAAGGAATTTTACAGTCAAGTTACAACCCTCTTAAAATAAGGTTATGGTAGAAAACACCAGTAGACAAACAGTAGTCACTTTACAAGTTCTCTTTAATAGCAGGATAAGCATTGGCTAGTTCTTCCTGGGAAATATTTGAAATACCTAAACGTGTTCCATCTTTTCTCAGCCATGCACCTTCTAAATAATTTCCTAGTACAAGTGGAGGTTTGTGACTGGAAGAACAGCATGGGCTGTCTGGAATGATTCCTCAGATTTCTGCAGTAAGCTCATGCGCTTCACATCAGTCACTCTTAACATGAAAGAGACTTGATTTAACTTCTGCCCAGCAGTATACCCTTGGACTGTTATGAAATGGAAGCTTATACTCAATGCATGAGCTTGATCCGCAGAGTCTCAGCTTTCCCCAGGGGGAGTGAAACCCTTCCTCCTTAGCCTTTGCCATGCACCGTGGTTGTGGCTCTGTTTTAGAATACATCTCAGGTTGCCTTATAGAATAATTTCTGCTACACAAGCCCATTTTTCTTACCAGATTCCAAGCTTTCAAGAACAGGAACATTATTCTCTACAGCATCTAATGCAGAACTTGGCACATGGTAATTGCTCAAAAAGCATATATGAAAATAAAGACCCCAAGAGATGTGTTTACTGCTTTGTTTTACTCTAACTAAAAAAGGTCTGAGATATCTGATTTTGGCAACACAGATGACTAGGGACACATACTATAACAACCACAAGTGTGGGGAATATAGAAAAGTAAGAGAATTTTTTTTAAGAGACAAAAAGGAATAGAAAGGGAGTAGCAAACTGAAACTGAAGCCAGATAGGTAAACAATAAGTTCACAAATTCTGGAGTTAACTTAGATGTAAATTCCAACATTAGTACCAGGCTAGGGTGGCAAAATTTTGTGACTGTTGCAAGTTAGGGGAGCGGCATGTGAGAAATATGCATTAGCATGGATCCTCCAAAACAAGTAAAGAGATCCCAGCTCCAAGGAGAAGCAACACAAATCCTCTCTGAAAGCAAGTATTGTCGATTTAGACTCACAGATTTCTTACAGATTAAGTTGAATCAAATAGGAGCTCAAGACAGCAACAACAAAAATCACCAAACACACAAGGAAAGAAGTAGCTATAAGTGAATTCAGCAAAAACAAAAATCCATAGATTTAGTATTGTAATTATTTCAGTATTGAAATAATTCTAAAATAAAGAATATAAGGCCGAGCTCAGTGGCTCAGCCTGTAATCCCAGCACTTTGGGAGGCTGAGGCAAGTGGATTGCCTGAGCCCACGGGTTCAAGACCCGCCTGGGCAAAGTGGTGAGACCTTGTCTCTACAATAAATCAAAAATCAGCCGGACGTGGTAGTGCGTGCCTGTAGTTCCAGCTACTTGGAAGGCTCAGGTTGGAAGGATGGCTGGAGCCCAGCAGGTCGAGGCTGCGGTGGCCGGGAGCGGCCACTGCACTCCAGTCTGGGCAACAGAGCGAGACTCCAACTCAAAAAAAAAAAAAAAAAAGATTATAAATATTTTAATATGTAATTTCTCAAAAACAATTTTTGAATTATCAAGCAACAAAAGACTTTATAAAATTATCAAAAAAGATTTAAGTAAGAACCAAACCAACTTTCGAAAATAAAAATATATGCATTTAAATTTAAATCTCAGTTGAATATTAAACAGCTGATTATATGTAACTGAAGAAAAATTAGATAATGGGGCAATAGATATTTAAAAGTTACTCACAATGCAGCACCGAGGGTGGAAACATGGAAGATAAAATGAGAAGATTAAGAAAGCATCTAACTGAATTTTTAGAAGGAAAGAAAATAAAGAATGGAGGAGCTGTGATATTTAAGAAGATAATAGTTGTTGCTATTCCAGAACTGATGAACTGCAAGAATCTGCAGGTATAGGATGCAAAACTCTCATCAAACAGCATAGATAAATACAAGTCCGCACCTAGACATATTGTAGTAAAACAGCAGAGTACCAATGACAAAATAAAGGTGTAAAAAGTACCTAGAGAAAAAAGGCAGACACCTACAGAGAAACAGGTGGGAAGTAAGACTCTCAAAAGCAGTAGTGAAAGCTAGAAGTGGAAGAATGCCATCAAAATGCTAAGGGTTACAACCGCCAACAGTATATTCAGAAAAATATCCTTTAAGAGAGCCGGGCTCGGTGGCTCAGCCTGTAATCCCGCGCCTTTGGGAGGCTGAGGGGAGTGGATTGCCTGAACCCGCGGGTTCGAGACCCGCCTGGCCAACTTGGCGAGACCTCATCTCTACAATAAAACAAAAATTAGCCAAACGTGGTAGCACTCGCCTGTAGTTCCAGCTACTGGAAGGCTGAGGCAGAAGGATCGCCGGAGCCCAGCAGGTCGAGGCTGCGGGGGCCGGGCGCGGCCACTGCACTCCAGTCTGGGCAAGAGTGAGACTTCAACTCAAAAAAAAAAAAAAAAAAAAAAAATTTGTGCACACTGATCCTTTGCATGCACAATTCACAGTCGGGTTAGAGCTCCTATGAGAATCTGGCTCTGCTGGCCGGCGGCTCACTTCCTGCTGTGCTGGCCCATTGCTAACAGGCCACAAACCAGTCCCTAGCCTGGGGGTTGGGGACCCCTGACATACATAACCAAAAATGGATTGGCATTTAGAATATACTCATATAGGCGGGGCTCAGAGGCTCAGTCTGTAATCCCTGCACTCTGGGAGGCAGAAGCCAGTGGATTGCCTGAGCCCTTGGGTTCGAGACTAGCCCTGGCAACTTGGCAAGACCTCATCCCTACAATAAATCAAAAATTAGCCGGGCGTGGTAGTGCACGCCTGTAGTTCCAGCTATTCGGAAGGCTGAGGCGGAAGGATCGCCGGAGCCCAGCAGGTCGAGGCTGCGGTGGCCGGGAGCGGCCACTGCACTCCAGTCTGGGCGACAGAGTGAGACTCCAACTCAGGAAAAAAAAATAATATACTCATGTATATATAAAAGAGCTGTTCATCAAGCCAAGCAACCAAATGGGGGAGGGGAAGCAAAAATATGAACAGATATTTCAGAGAAAAGCAATCAAGAAAAGAGTTTAATATCTCTTTCAGTCAGGGAAACACTAAAACACAATGCAGTACTATATTTCATAAAGGAAACATTAAGAGTCTAACTACACATAATGTTAGTAAGAATGTGGAAGAAGAACCTACCACTAAACTAATGAGAATAAAAATTATTAAAAATACTTGGCAATAAAATTTTGCATTATCTTGTAAAGTTGTATGTGTAACCAAACATTATAATATCAGGTATATGCTAGAGAAACACCAGAAGATTACACAATTATTCAAAACAGAATTATTGTGGCAACAAAACCTAAATATAAACCAAACTAAAACTAAGAATATGAATAAATTGTGTTTTATTCAAACATGGAATTATACAGTTATGAAAATGAATTTTCTATGACTATGTATGAGAGCATGGGTGAATTTTAGAAACATCATGTTGAGTGAAGAAAGAGCAAAGGATAAAAAATTGTATTATACTCAAAATCAAAGCTAAATATACAGTGGTAAAAGCATATGTGTTGTACATCTGTGGTAAAAGCTTTTTTTTTTTTAAGGAGGGAGAGTTGAGGTTGGGGGAAAAGGGTAGTAATTGTTCATGGGTATAGCATTTCTTTTTACAGGGATGAAATGTTCTAAAATCAATTGTGGTGATGGTTGCCCAACTCTGTGAATGTCCTAAAGGACATTGAACTGTACACTTTAAATGGGTGGATGGTATAATATGTGAATTATACCTCAATAAAGCTGTTTAAAGAAAAAAGCAAGAGAATGATTAAACAAAAAGGTTTCGGAGAGAGGTTGCCTTTGATAACAGAATGATGGGGATCAGGCAAGTACTTGTATACACAGGTCATTTCTTGGATGTTTATCATAGTTTTATTCATTCAAAGAAGTACATATGTGTGAATTTATTGCTCTGTATGTATGAAATATCATGTAAATTAAAACGCTATAAGTAAAGCAAACAAATAAACCGATATATTTCCCCTAGAGAGACTTTATTTTAAGCTTCCAGAAATTCACATGCAGCAAAACCCTAACTCTGTAGAAGTGACTCACATCAGAATTATTATTTCTAAAATAATTGAGTTTGTATGAACAAAGTGAAATAAATTTCAAACACTAAAATCCTCTGGTATATAAATTTGCTCATTATAATTAAAAAGTCTAAATACACTCTAGAAGTATAATAGAATATAGGACACATGTCAAAAATTTGCCCTTGCAAGCATTTTTAAAGTGAAGCTGGCTTGTATAAAACCTCTCTAACATGAATGTTTTCATTGGATTTGAAAAAAATAAGTAAGTACCTTTAACTTTTATTTAAGATTTTTTGCAGGTGGTCTTAAGGCATGGAAAATGGTACTGTACTAATCTGGCTAAAGTTCAGCTACAAATTTTACAATCTCTTACTTTTTTCTATTTTCCCAAATAATATTAATTATTTCTCAGAAAGATTAAAGTTGCAATTATTGAAAATTATCATATTTAAATTAGTTTTAAATTGTTATCCTTTTGTGTCTCTGATTTCCATGTACAGAAACAGTAAGAAATGTTGCTTCTAAAGCAATGCAGGGTTCCCACCAATCTCAACCATACCATCTAGAAGAATGTTATACCTGCGGTTATATAGCAATAACTAGATGATATATAGCTATAGCTCTTTCATCTTGCTAGACAGATGATTGATAGAAGGATGGATAGATAGATAGATAGATAGATAGATAGATAGATAGATAGATAGATAGATAGATGTCCCTGGTTATAGAAACAAAAAAGCACATCTTTTCACCTCTTGAAGGTGAAGGGTAAAGAAGAAATTTTTGCCCAAATTTCAATTGTAGGTTTCCAAAATGAAGTAAAACACCTACTCACTTCCAGCTATATAAAGAGAAAGGAATAAAGCTCCTGAAACAAAACAGGTTCCACTCATTCATTGCCATGCAACATTTAAGGGTTTAGACATACCTGAACCCTTCTCTGCAGTAAATCCTTAATGCTATCTCATGCATATATAAATAAAAACAAAAGGCATTCCAAATGCATTTGTGTTCCATTTGATATTTATCATAGCCCTACAAGGTACTATAAAGGGGGGATTTTGTTATTTCCATTTTACGGATGATAGCACTGAGTCACAGAGACCTTAAACTGAACTCATAAAGATTAAATAAAACTGGGAGATTTTACTAAACCTCTCTGTGCCTTGATTTCCTCATCTGGAAAATGGGAGTCATAATAATACCTACCTCACAGAGTTGTAATGAAAATTAAATGTTAATACATGTGAAGCGCTTAGTCCGATGCCATCATGTGACAAATGTTACATATTAGCTGTTGTTTTCATTATTTGGGTTCCAGTATCAGTGTTGTTTTATTTTGCCTTGCTAATGCAAAATAAAACAACACTGATACTGGAACCCAAATAATGATACCTGGATCCTATTCCAAATTGGCAAAAATGTGACCCAGACCTAGATCTGAATAATAAAATACTAGATCTGGGAGATATCACAGAATCCTATATTGCCCAACTTGCAATTTTAGAGTTCTAAGATCTAGAAAGATCAAAGAGCACTTGACAAGTAGCTGCAGAATTTGATCTAGCAGCTAGGTCTCTTAATTCCCAGTCTTCAATATTTCTGCATCAATCAACAGAATTGGCCTAATGGTTCTGGAATTCTTTACCTGTTCCTGAGAGTTTGGTGTAATTCCACTTTACTCCCCAAATGCTTCCATAACACTCACTGGTTTTCCCTTGATCTAGTAGCCTGGTCCTCAGATGATCTAATCCCTCTGGCAAGTGCTTTGCTTAGCAGTTTGCATACCCAAATTGCTGTCTTCACCTGTGTACATTGCTACAGTGTATACATTTGTTTGACTATAAGGAAATCCAGGTAGAAAACAATACAATAGTGGTTTTTCCTGTCATTGCCAGAATTTTACCTCAAAGATCTGGGAATAAACACAGACTTTGTAAAATATTGTCTTATAAAGATTTGACTATCATATTCTTTTCATGTCCACATATTTTTTTTAAGTGCTGGGCCAAATAATCTCAAATTGATTCACACTGGTAAATCTAATGTTATTTGTGAGCACATCCAATGGAGTCTATAAGCACCAAACCTTTATCTCTTACACTTTTCAAGTGTCTTAAATTCCACCCAAAAAGATCTAGTTCTTTTTCAGAGACAATTCCGTCTTTCAGAGTCCATTATTAAGGTGTAAGTCCCTTTCAGGAAGCAATCACCTCAAGACAGCAATTTTGCTTGATAAACTATCAGCTGGGCTCTGAGTCCTTGGTCAGTAGGAATCTGATTTAAGAGGGCCACCAGCGAGGGGAGGGAACAAGGGGGAGAGGCAGGACTTGAGGATGATCCTGGCAGTAGAAGAAGGGAAGACTAGGTTCACCTAGAGGAGAGATTCACTTATAGGGGCGATGGGGGAACAAGAAAAATGATACTTCTTCCATTTCACAATATTTTGGAGGGGTAGGTAATCAAAGGAGCTAAGGTATTTGCTTATAGTGGCAGCAAAACAAGGCAGTTTTGTAGCAAAGAACTTAGAAACACCAAGTCACGGGTCACCAGCTCAGCTGGTTTCAGCACCCTGATTTTGAAACTCTCATGAAAAATGTGTTAAGCAGAACAAAAAGTTTGTTGTACTGTATTATTGTACACAGCATTTCTGGAATAATAGACTAGATGTCTCTATGAGCTTAGAGAGTGAACCATATGGACGAGAAAGATTCCCCACTGATACTTGATACATGTCTAGACTCCCTGAAGCAACTTAACGTACATCTTGAGATTCAAGCTGCGAGATTTTTTAATATGTATCTTTCTTAATTATAAAGGTGATACATTTTCATCATGAAAAATGGAGAAATTGAAAATGACAATAAAACACCATTTCTTATTCATCAGGTAGGCACAAATGGAAAAACTTAATATCAAATGTTCAAGATGCAGAGAAATAAAAAATTATTTTATATTGCTGAAAAGAGTAGATTTTAGAAGAAACCACTTTGTCAAGACCTTGTAAAGTCTAAAAGGTATAAATCCTTTAACCCAGAAACACCACCACTAGGTATCCAACCTGGAGAAACACACTTTTGCAAAACAAAACATGAAAAAAGATGCTTGTTGTACCACTTTTGTAATAATGAAAGAGTGAAACCCATTTATCTATTCCTCATTAGAGATAGACATAAACTGTAGAATAGTATACAACAGTCAAAATGAATGAACTTATATCCACAAATATCAACATGGATGATTATCACAAACATTTTGTTATATTTTTTAAAAAGCAAGTTACAAAAGGATACGTGTAATATGACCTCATTTAGCTATAACATTTGCACATACAATACATATATTGTTTGGGATATATATGCATATGTGATAAAAATATATGACACATATGAGAATGATCCACTGTATATTTTTTAATTGTATTTTTTATTTGAGAGTGGTGGGGTACATGTGAGGATTTGCTACACAAGTAAATAGTATGTGGGTGAGGTTTGGTCTTCTAGCGAGCCCTCTCTGACCCTGAGAGTGGATGTGGTACCCAGTAAGTTGTGCGCCTCTTATCTTCCCCTCCCTCTCTTCCTCCTTTAGCAGGGCCCAGTGTTTGTTGTTCTCGTCTTTGTGCTCACAGGCCCAATGTTTAGGACCCACTTCTGAGTGAGAACATGTGGTATTCAGTTTTTTGTTTCTGTGATAGTTCACTTAGAATCATGGTCTCCAGCTGCAATCATGTTGCTGTAAAGGAAGTGATTTTGTTCTTCTTTATATTCCATTGTGTATATGTACCACATTTTCTTTATCCAGTCCACTTTTGATGGGTATCTGGGTTGGTTCCATGTTTTTGCTATTGTGACTAGTGCTGCAATGAACATATGGGACAATATATTCAAGTGGGTTAACTTAGGCTGCCAATGACAAGAAATCTTAAATGATAGTGGCTTAAATACATTAGAATTTCACTTTTTGTCAAATAAAAGTCCAGATCGGCTGCCTAGGGTTGATACAGCAACTCTGCAAGCATGAAGAAACTAAGGTTTTTCTATCTTATATCTCCATCACCCATAACACGTAACTTCTACCTGGTGGTCCAAGACAGCTCTTGCCATGATAGCCCCATCCCAACCAGCATGGAAGAGAAAAAGGAAGAAGGAGTTCCCCCTTCCTCTTAGGAATCTTCCAGGATACTGTGCATGTAACTTCTACTTTCTAATCCACTGGCTAGGATTTAGTCAAATAGCAAGACCTGGGAAATGTAATGTTCATTCTAGTAAAACATGTGCCAAACTAAAACTCAGGGGTTACTTCCATGGGGGAGGGGGGAGGATAGGGATGGAACCAAAGCTGGTACCTGTAATGTTGAGCTTCTTGTGTGTTTTCAAGAGAGATCCAGAGAAAATATGACCTATTATTAGCACCTGTTTAATCTCTGTGATGGGTGTGTAAGTATCAGTTCCGAGATTTCTGAACTTTTCTGTTTCTTTGAAATTTTCATGATTTTAAAGAAAAAAAAATGCTTAAAGCATGGAAAATATAGGAAAACAGTAGTGAAGAAAAACTCCTGGCCATAGTTTCATACGCATATTACATATATGAGGGGGACCTAAAAAAACCCAGAATTTATTTATAAAAAAATTATATATTTAATATTACATGTTTAAACTTTAGTCACTTTTAAAGTACTCTCTGCTTGATGCACTACGCCTATTGAGATGCTTTTTCCACTGCTCAAAATGGTTTTTAAACTTGTCAATTTTGATGCCTTTTAGTGCTTCTGCCATTCTTTGTTTCACCTCTTTGACATTGCCAAAACGTTTCCCTTTGAGGACTTTTTTCATCTGGGGAAACAAAAAAGCAAGGTACTGGGTAGAGATCGGGTAAATAGGGCAGGAAGGGCACTGGTTCGATGCATTTTTGGTCAAAACCTACTGAACATTTAGCACAGTGTAGGCAGGTATGTTCGTAAGTCGCCCGTCAAAAAATGGGCAAACATGTTGAAAGATTCTCCAAAAAAAAAATTCACTGGAGCTAAATGCAGCCTCTCACAGCAACCTAGCCAGTACACTGACATTTTGGCAGCCAGGCCTCAGTCTTTTTCCTGTACATATTTTTACACAATTGTGCTTTGAATACTTACATATTCCTGAACCTGCTTTTAAGCTTATATTAAGTGTTTCCCATGGCATTTTAATTCTTTTAAAATATAAAATGCAATGGCTATCAGGTAATCTACTACGAGGCTGTATCATAATTTAATTTACCTCCTATAATGATTTTAAAAAATTTTAAATGATCTTTATATGTATGGATTTTAAACATACATGTGCTACCTTCTATTATTTTGTCTCCAGACATTATTCATTTCAAGATAGAAATAATTATTCATGTTCCCATTTAGACTTTGTTTTGCTAAGTAATTCTCATTTCCTTGTTTCAGGTAGTATCTGTCCCAAGCAATCTCTGGACCAAATTTCTCAGAATCAACTGAAGACCCCTGAGACCAGAAGTTCTCCCTGTATATTTTCCTGTCTCTCATGGAACTTCCATTGATTTCATGTTAGATTCACAGTTCAATAGGAGCCCACACACACCACAGAGAAGCACATCAAGGGACTCTGGCCCTTGGGAATAGTAAGAGCCCACAGCGCCCTGTGGGCCTGTCTCTGCAAGGCCTGAGCAATATGTTGGTACAATTGATGAATGTGCCCAAGGTGCTCATTTGTTTTCAGATGCTAAGTTCAATTCTACATATGAGAAGAATGATTCGCTTTTCCACTCTCTTGTGCTTTCATTCTCTCATGCATTTTTAGTAACCTTCCACTTAGACAATGCATAAAAGATACCTTCCAAAACCCCTCTAATGAATCACGCTTGTCATGCATGCATCCAAATGTACCTTAGAACCCTGTCTCGACACTATCACCATGAACCACAATTTAATGAGGTATTCTTCATCTGATTCGAAAAGATATTGGCTGGGCACATGGCCTGCATCTGTAGTCTACTCATAAGGTTGAGGCAGGGGGCTTGTTTGAGCGCAGGAGTTTGAGGCTGCAGTGCGCTATGATCACACCTGTGCATAACTACTGCACTCCAGCCTGGGCAACATAGACAGACTCCATGTCTTAAAAAAAAATACTTTTAGTACAAATTCTGAAAAATACTCACTTGAGGAAAAACTTTCCAAGACATTCCAAATTGATTAATTCATTCACTCAACAAATATTTATCAAACACCCCAATGGGTTTCATTTCTGCTGCTCCAGAAATGCACAGACTAAACGTGAGAGGTGAACATGTAAGTAAACAATTAAAAAAATGTAACCCTTGAGTAAGATCAGTGCAAGGTGCTATGGGTGTATCCATTTGAATAAGTATGTGTAAGCGTGTGCGTAAAACAAAGACCCAAGGCTTTTCTTTAATACATACATTATTAATGAAGTCCACTAAGAGAAACACACAGTCTCACAAGTTTTCAGAAATTCCATGGGAGCTGGCATCCCTTTCTGGAGCCCCCTTTCTCCTGCTAACTCCTTTCCTAGATATTCACAACTGTGGCTCCATCCACATCAGCACCTCTGTTCTGTGTGAATTCTAACCACACGACCCTCACAACCTTATTCCTGGGAATTCACTTCCAGGAAACCTTCTCTGAGTGACATGGCATGCAAGATCTCCCCGGTCTTATCTCTACAACATGCCCAGCACAGTAGCCTGTAGAGGAATTCTACAAGGAGAAGGATAGCACAAACTGGATAAGGTCAGATCATACTTAAATTATCTTTAGTCAGATTTTCAAAAATGGACATAGTAAATGAAGCCCACAGTAAAGACTCAATAAATATTTGTGGAGTGAAAGAAAGAATAAATCAATTATTGTGCTTCTGATTTCCCCTTAGCAGAGTGCTGAGCCCATGGTTTTCAATAAATTGTCCATTGATTTCCTTCCATGGTGCAAAATTATAAATATATCAACAGATTTTTTTTTAAGTCAGTTGTTCTTTTACTAATGATGTAGATTTGTGGTTTTAATATGCATTCAACTAGATAGGGAATGTTTGGCAGCACCTTTCTAGAATTGGTAGTCAGATTCACCTCCCAATTTTGAGATAATAGATGTAAGGCTTTGTTTAAAAGAATCAGTAGACTGGGCACCATGGCTCAGTCTGTAATCCCAGCACTTTGGGAAGCCGAGGTGAGAAGATTGCCTGAGCCCAGGGGTTCAAGACCAGCCTGGGCAACTTGGTGAGACCTCGTCTCTACAATAAATCAAAAAATAAGCTAGGTGTGGTAGCACACACCTGTAGTTCCAGCTATTTGGAAGACGGAGGTGGAAGGATCACTTAAGCCCAGCAGGTCAAGGCTGCAGTGGCTGAGAGTGTGCCACTGCACTCCTGCCTAGACAATAGAGTGAGACTCCAACTCAAAAAAAAAAAAAAAAAAAAGAATCTGCAGCTCAGTCCAAGGTTCCAAGGAGGCTCACCCAGGGCAGGACACCCCCACTGGTGCCCAGTCTACCTATAGAATACAAAACGGTCCCTGAATGTGTCATCTGATGGTTATTTTCCTTAGCCACAAGACACAAAGTATAATACAAAGTACCCAGAAGATAAGATAATGTTCCCCAAATTGCATCCATACAAAAATCTACAATCAGACCTTCTTCTGTTTCTTGCCTATGGGCTGAATTTTGTTCCTTCAAAATTCATATGTTGAGGTCCTGGCCCCTAGTACCTCAGAATGTGACTGTATTTGAAGATAGGGTCTTTAAAGAGGAAATTCAGTTAAAATGAGGTCACTAGAATAGGCCCTAGCTGAATATAACTGGTGCCCTTATAAGAAAAGGAAATTTGGGCCGGATGCCATGACTCACACCTATAATCCCAGCACTTTGGGAGACAGAAGCAAGAGAATTGCCTGAGCCCACGGGTTTGAGACCATCCTGGGCAATATGGTGAGACCTCGTCTCTACATAAATCAAAAAGATTTATTTTAGGTGGGGCATGGTGGCACATGCCTGTAGTTCCAGCTACTTGGAAGGTTGAGGTGGAAGGATCACCTGAGCCCAGCAGGTCGAGGGTGCAGTGACTGTGAGCAGCATGCCACTGCACTCCAGCCTGGGTGACAAAGTGAGACTCAAAAAAAAAAAAAGGAGATTTGGACACAGATACATGCACACACAGAGTGACCACATGAAGACTCAGAGAGAAGATGGTCATCTGCAAGCCAAGGAAAGAGGCCTGCCTCACCAGAAACTAACCCTGCCAACACCTCAATATCAAGATTCCCAGCCTCCAGAACTATGTCAAAATGAATTTCTGTTGTTTAAACCACCTACTCTGGTACCTTGTTACGGCAGCTCTAGCAAACAAACACATCCCCCATGGAAACTCTCTTTAGGAACGTCCTACAACCTGCCTCATTGTTAATAATATAATGATGAGCTTCTAGAGACTTGCCAGCAGAGTTTGAAGACAGCATAGTTGTGGCCTGGAAATGGACATCTTTGCCCCAGTCAGCTTAACTGTTCCTCTCCTAGTGGAGAATGGCACTGGACAGTGGCTCCTTCCCCTGCCCCACCCTTCCTCTCTATCACATGTTCATAGCACACGTTGTAAGCTATAATTTTCTTGCTTTTTGCTCATCCTCCCTAACAAAAAAATAAAATCCTTCCAGGTGAGGTGATTTATGCCTGTAATTCCAGCAATTTGGGAGGCCAAGACAGGAATACTTCTTGAGTCCAGGAGTGTGAGATCAGCCTGGACAACACAGCAAACCTAGTCTCTACTAAAAGAAAGAGAAAATTAGTCATGTGTGCTGGCACATGCCTGTAGACCCAGCTGCTAGCAGGACTGAGGCAGGAGGATCGCCTGAGATTGGGAAGTCGAGGCTGCAGTGAGCTGTGATCATGCCATGGCACTTCTGCCTGAGTGACAGAGTGAGACCCCAATTTAAAAAAAAAAGAAAAGAAAAGAAAGAAAGAAAAATAAGGTAGGTCTGCTTAGTGTCTAAATTTTTAAAAAGGCTGGACTTGGTGGGTCAGCCTGTAATCCCAGCACTTTGGGAGGCAGAGGCAAGTGGATTGCCTGAGCCTGTGGGTTCAAGAACAGCCCGGGCAACTTGGTGAGACCTCGTTTCTACAGTACATCAAAAATTAGCTGGGCATGGTTGTGTGCACCTGTAGTTCCAACTACTTGGAAGGCTGAGGAGGAAGGATGGTCGGAGCCCAGAAGGTTGACGCTGGGGTGGCCGTGAGCGTGCCACTGCACTCCAGTCTGGGCGATGGAGTGAGACTCCAACTCAAAAAAAAAAAAATTTGTTTTAAAGAAAAAAAAGGATGTGATATTCACGAGAGGAGAGTCTTGTCTAACTTGTCCATGTCCATATCCCCAATACCAAGCACAATGCCTGGCACTGAGTAATACAAATTTATGGGATCAGTCTATTATTTTTGTTTTTTGAATCCTCTCAGTAGGTATAAACTCTATTTTTGATACATTAATGCAGACATGGATTATTTTTTCTTTGTTTTCAATTCATGAAGCTTTTGGAATATCCAGCTGAGAGACCTGGATTTGACTTATTTTTAAAAAACCGAAGTGAAAGCGGATACCCTTGACTCTGCATGTACTTGTCTGGCAGACAGCAACAGTTCACAGTGTTTTAAATGATGGAGACTGGGTCAGGGAGTGGATCAGGATGGGAGACCCATCAGAAGAATGATATCGCATTCAGAGGAGTGCTAAAAATGAATCATGTGTTATAAATAATAAAACACACCCAACTGTGCATATTAAGTTGTAATTCGATCTCTAGGTCCTTCTGACATTGATAAACCACCCAAAGCCTCCCTCTCACAGTTCTGATGCCACGAGTGACTAACTTCTCTCAGTGGAATTTCTACCTTATTATTATTATATGGAATCAGTTCTACATTATTCTGCATGTGTGGAAAACAGGCAATGAGAGTCACACCAAATGAACTGCACAATTCGAGATTTTGCTGAACACAAACTTAGCCAGTTATGAAGAAGTATAGATGGACTTTGTAAACGAGGTTACAAGAGGTAGTTGGAGCTGAAGTTTCTGGGTTCTAGGCTACGTTTGTAAATTCAGTCAACGTAAAACAGAAATGAAGAGCACAAGACGAGTACCTCAAGTATCCAAGTCCTATGCTGCAGTTTTCTCTATTCAGTATGGACTTTGATAAACACTTATCCTGAAAGAGAAACTGCATGTTCCCAGTAAATGGAGGATGACTGGACCAGACTTGAGGCGGCACTGCTTGGGGTATCCAGGCAAGCCCACTGAGCTGCTCTGAATTCCATGAGATGTCTTTCCAGTCTTCACTATAAAATGGCTCTAGTAGCAGAAATATCTGATCATGCTTCTCCCCATCTGATCAGAAAGATTCACTTGATTTCTCTCTTGAAAGCTAATCTTGCTGCTACTTGCTCCACTGTCATTCAGGGTTTTTCAGCCACAGTGGAGGTCCACAGTGAGACCCCTGCCTGGGATCTGACTCAGGCAGAGGCGTCTCCTGGGACTTAGAGAATAAACATGAGCTCACTCTTCCACCTACTTACCAATTCTGGTAAGGTTCCCAGGTCTCCTCCTTCTCCCACGCATCTGGTCTATTCCCTTGGGAGCGATAGGACATCTGCTGTAGCCACTGAGTTGTTGTTGGTTCTACCCCAACGCACTTAGCTAAATCAGGAGAAGGGAGTCTCTGCGACCTAAAAATAGCAATAGAACATTGATTTTTTTTTTCCCCTCCCTCCTTCTCACTAGCTGCCTCTTCCCACCTACCAGTCACTTTCACTTCAGAATGTTTCCCACTGAAATCAAGATGAGGAATGGTCCAGATGAAGAGGAGGGTCAGGAACTATAGCAGAAAAAAAAAAAAAAATGACAGCAGAGAATGAAAGAAGAAAAGAGACACCATCTGGGACAAAAATCCTAGACAGGTCAGGACATGGTCCCCCTCTCATGGACCAGCTGGGCTGCCACTGTCCCCACAGTGGCTCCCAACACACACATATGGTCGTGAAGAAGTGCCACCCTCACCAAGTCAGCCAGAGCGTCATGACAGTAACATGCTGCATGACCAAGGGCCATCATGGCCTTCATGTTGCAGCAGGAAATAGAACTCACACTTGTATCTTGGAGATTGCTCCTTTTCAAAGAACCTTCATCAAGAAAAGGGTCTGGAAGTACTCACAAAACAATTGATACCTAGAGTTTATCTCTAAGGGGTGGGGTGGAAGGTGGAGGAAAAAACTTGGACTTTTTACTTTATGTCTTTTTATAAAAAGCAATAGGGTGGTTTTTACTTCCTTTGTGATTTTCAGATTTTTCAGAAATGATTTGCGCCAGGCTCGGTGACTCAACCTGTAATCCTGTGACTTGGGAGGCCGAGGTGAATGAATGGCCTGAGCCCGTGGGTTCGAGACCCGCCTGGGCAACTTGGCGAGACTTCATCTCTACAATAAATTAAAAATCAGCTGGGCATGGTAGCGTGCACCTGTAGTTCCAGCTACTTGGAAGGCTGAGGTTGGAAGGATCGCTGGAGCCCAGCAGGTCGAGGCTGCAGTGGCCGGGAGCGGCCACTGCACTCCAGTCTGGGTGACAGAGTGAGACTCCAGCTCAAAAAAAAAAAAAAAAAAAGAAATGATTTGCTAATATAATTTTTTAAATGTTTTTTTAGAGACAGGGTCTCACTCTGTCTTCTAGGTTGGAATTCAGTGGCACGATCTTAGCTCACTGCAGTCTCCAGCTCCTGAGCTCAAGTGATCCTCCCACCTCATCCTCTTTAAAAGCTAGGACTACAGGTGCATGCCATCATACCCAGCTAATTTTTTAATATTTATTTATTATTTATTTTTGTAGAGACAAGGTCTAGCTATGTTCCCAGGCTGCTCTCAAACTCCTAACCTCAAGTGATCCTCCTGTCTTGGCCTCCCAAAGTGCTGGGATTATCAGCATAAGCCATTGTATCTGGCTTTTTTTTTTTTTTT